>NW_025813856.1:97500-98603 GCF_021917145.1 Hypomesus transpacificus
ACACACACACACACACAAACACCTTCCACACACACACATACAAACACCTTCCACATACACACACACACACACACACACACACAAACACCTTCCACACACACACAAACAAACACCTTCCACATACACACACACACACACACAAACACCTTCCACACACACACATACAAACACCTTCCACATACACACACACACACACACAAACACCTTCCACACACACATACAAACACCTTCCACATACACACACACACACACACAAACACCTTCCACACACACACATACAAACACCTTCCACATACACACACACACACACACAAACACCTTCCACACACACACATACAAACACCTTCCACACACACACATACAAACACCTTCCACACACACACACACAAACACCTTCCACATACACACACACACACACACTAACACCTTCCACACACACACACACAAACACCTTCCACATACACACACACACACACACTAACACCTTCCACACACACACATACAAACACCTTCCACATACACACACACACACACACAAACACCTTCCACACACACATACAAACACCTTCCACATACACACACACACACACACAAACACCTTCCACACACACATACAAACACCTTCCACATACACACACACACACACACAAACACCTTCCACACACACACATACAAACACCTTCCACATACACACACACACACACACAAACACCTTCCACACACACACATACAAACACCTTCCACACACACACATACAAACACCTTCCACACACACACACACACAAACACCTTCCACATACACACACACACACACACTAACACCTTCCACACACACACACACAAACACCTTCCACATACACACACACAAACACCTTCCACATACACACACACACATACAAACACCTTCCACATACACACACACACACACACAAACACCTTCCACATACACACACACACACACACACACACACAAACACCTTCCACACACACACACACACACACACACAAACACCTTCCACATACACACACACACACACACAAACACCTTCCACATACACACACACACACACAAACACCTTCCACACACAAACACACTAACACCC
>NW_025813857.1:0-98263 GCF_021917145.1 Hypomesus transpacificus
CGAGCCTCTCAGTGCAACCATTTGCATTCACCATTCATGTTGTCCTAAGCCCCTTTTAGCTGTTTTGATTTAATTAAACGAGATTCAATTAGCACGTCGATTGGTATCGCCGCGTCTTTGGAAAAGAGCCCGAACAAAAGAATGTCAGAAGTGCACAATGCGTTTCAAGAATAGGGCCACTTATTCGCCGGAGGACTGTAGACAAATTCTGACATCCCAAAAAGCTTCTTTTTGATTTTTTTCTTCCTTTTATTCAGAATTTCAACAGTATTTCTTTTTCTTCAACAGCCCATAAAGAATAGTCCGACTGTGCGACAGTAGGCAGGCAGGAAGCTCCCGGAAAGTGTCCGTCTTTGACTCGGTCCGCACCGTGTCGCATCGGGTCAAAGTGTTCATGCGGTGTGAACGAATTGTGCGAGAGGGCGAACGGGCATTCGTACGAGGGGGCCGCCGTCCCCCTGAGGCGGTCGGGGGACCACGGCAGTGATGCATTGTGGTCCCTCGGGTGCCCGCTCGAGGTTGTGAGCTGTGTTGTCGCCCCCTCCTCCCCCTCCCTCCCTCCCAGCTCTCCATGCTCTTCACCGAGGAGTGCGACAAGGTGCGCGACCTGATGCACGTGCACTCCTTCAGCTACGACTTCCACCTGCGCGTGGTCCACCAGTACCTGGTGGGCTGCCACATGACGCTGCGCCAGGGCTACCAGCTCACCGGCTTCCTGGAGGACTTCATCGCCCACCACCCCGACATCCCCAAGTTCGGACGCAACCACGTCTTCCAGGGTGAGCCATTCCTCTCTCCCCCCCCCCCTCCCCTCCCCTCGCGAGCCAGCACACGTGCGTGACTGGACGTTTGTGTTCCCCCCCCCCCTCCGCGCAGGAAGCTTCTCCATCTCGACGGGGATGATCACGGCCCACCAGCTGTACAATTACGTCACGGACCACGCCGGCACCTACGGCATGAAGCCGCTGCGCATGTCCAAGGCGGCCGCCCCCGCCGACGGCAGGAAGGGGGCGTCGAGCGGCGACTTCCACGAGTACGCCCTGGTGGCCCTGTGGAACAGGTGAGAAGGGGGGAGACCCCCCCCCGCGCGCGCGCGCGCTCCCTCGCTGGCTCCGCCCTCCACCTGCCCCTCGCCCCCACTCCCCTGCTCTGTCTTGGCTGGGTAGAGGTGGAATCTTTGTGAGCCCTTTTCATGTCTTCTCTCTCTCCGTCTCTCGCTCTTTTGCGTTCTCTCTCTCTCACATGATCTCCCTCTGTCTGTCTCTCTCTCGCTTTTTCGCCCTCTCTCTCTCTCACACTCTCTGTCTCCCTCTCTCTGTCTGTGTCTCTCTCTTTTCTTCCTCTCTCCTCAAGCTCCGGCTCCTACAAGGATCTGGAAGGCCTCCGTCACCATGACGACTTTGATGTGTCCCTGTTGGTGTGCCACAACGCCGCTCCGTTTGAGGAGCAGTCGGAGGGCGAGAGACATTTGCTGAGGTGAGGAGATGTGGGGAGATGGAAAAGGGCGGATTAGAGGCGGCGCGACGGGCGGGGGAGGTCATTCCAAACCCCTGAGGGGGGGGGGCGTGGGGGGCGTAAGAATGGGCCAGGGCACCTGCATTCAGCGCCCTGTTCTCCTTATGTTTGTATGAAAGTGGCCCGATAGGATGGTGTGATCGAACAATGTTTTGTCATTGAATGAATGTAAAATGAATCACAAAAAGTTTAGTTTTCTTTCACCTCGAAAAGTTAGTTGTTTATTGGAAATCCTTTCTGACTGAGTGAATGAAAGTTTGAGTCGAGATGCCGTGGCGTTTCCCCAGGCTGCGCTACTACGTGATCATGACCAGCCAGAGAGAGCTGTTCCCCAGGCTGACGGCAGACATGCGCCGCTTCAAGAAGCTTCCGCAGATCTACCGCGACGCCGCCGACCCGGCGGGCCGGACGCCCCTCGACCGGGCCGACACGGGGGGGGCCTGCGAGCCCGAGCCCGACCTCTGGGAGGAAACGACCGCCGCCGCCGCCGCCTCGGCCTCCCCCGCCTCCACCCCCAGCGACGGCAACGAGTTCTACCCCCTGGTGGGCTCCTCCGGGTCCGGCTCGGAGGCCCAGGGCCTGCTCTACCCCTCCCCCCTGTTCCCCCTGCTCAACTGCGAGGTGGCCACGGCGCGGCGCCACATCCAGACCAGCGTGGAGCAGGCCATGGGCCACTGCCGCCGGGACAACCTGTGGCGGAGGCTGTTCCACGGGGAGCACCTGGCCCTGGACAAGCTGAAGCTGAGCAAGCTGTCCTTCTCGGAGCTGGAGGAGTTGCTGAACGCCGTGCAGAGCCGCTCCGTGGGCGAGATCGACCCCCAGCTGGTAAACAACGCCTCCCACGCCCCCCCCCCCACGAGTGCCCAATTATTGCAATTATTCTTCATTATCCTCTCTTTCGAGTACCCCGATGCTCCAATTAGACGGTGGCGCTACTATTAGAATGATATCCGCCCGTCGGCCTACGGGGCGTGGACTTGCGACACTGACGCGGGGGGGTTAATGTTCCTCCCGGTTGAGATCGGATGATAGGCCAGGCTGCTGTTGGTTTTCAAGGAGCCATGGAGCGCCCGATCGCCAAGGTTTTCGACGCGCGCTCGACGCCGCGACGGTCCGGCTGCGGCGACGGGCCTCCTCTTCAGGCGTACGCTCCTCTGATGCTGCCTCCTTCGCGGGCTTCCTTCGCGCTTGAGTGACAGCGCCGGGGGGGGGGGGGAGGGGGGAATAATAATACAATAAAACGGTCGACGGCCTTTTCCCAACGCGAGGAATGTTCCAGTCCGTCGCGACACGGTCGCGGAAACCAACCTTTTTGCCTTTCCTTTTTTCTTTTTTTCTTTTATTTTCCTCCAGTTCCAGCGGGGCCCGCTTCCCCCTCCGTCCTGCAGGCCCGCGGTCGCCTCGGAACAGCGCCGTTCCATCCGCGCGAACCGGAGAATCCACACGATCCACATAACCAGCCGACTGCCTTCCACCTTCAGCTGTTCCCGGAGTGGGTTCGTCGGCGCTCGGATAATGAGTAAAAGGCTTCCGCTGTTCCGAGCGTCAAGTTATACGGCCTGTCTTCCCTCGTGGCGTGTCGTGAGTTGTTGGGCTCTAGCGGAAAGCCCCAAAAAACAAACCCAGAGAGGCCTCCTCTGACGAGATGTCATAGATGACACGGCAAATCCTGACAGTCTTTCAATTAGCTGGCGGAAAATAAATACGACCCCGTGTTCCGTTAGTGCAGAAGTGTCGACAGATACCCGTTACGAGAGAACTTTCTGTTTAAGTGTCTATTTCTAAAACAATAATAAGGCGTCACGTGGACGGTTCAAGCATGTACTGCGAAAGTGTACTTTAATTACTTGTGGCATGGCTCTGTCAGAGAAATAAGGCAGCGCGTATCTTAATCAAAGCTGTGCACTCCTAGCCAGCAGTGTTTCTCCCCACAGGGATGTCAGCAATTATTAAATTCAGTTGCATCGAGAAATCCCTAATTAAAAAGCCCAAATAAAGTTGTTTGTCAGACCAGTGATAAGGCCCCTCAGACGTCCTGGCGAGTTCGCTCAGATTAAGTGTTTGTGTGTGTGTGTGTGTGTGGGGGGGGGGGGGGGTTGCCGTTGGAAACCTGCCCATAGCGTGACCCCCTGCCGTGCCTCCTTCACATGCGTCGTGTGGAGCCGTGCGCACACAGCCAGCCACCGTAGGCCCGGGAAGTGGATCCGCCGCCTCATCTTTTATTCATGGTTCTTTTGGTTGATCCGTTCATCATCACTTATTTATTTTAAGCCTCTAATTGCCTTTTGCCTAGCGACTCGGAGCTCCGCTCGTCTCTGCCGTCGCCGGCCGAGGTCACGTCAACCCTTTCGGCCCCGACCTCTAACCCTAACCCTCCTCCCCCCTCTCCCTCTCCCCCCCCTCCTCCTGGTTCCAGGACTGCTTCCTGACCATGAGCCCCAGCTGGTACCAGAGTCTCATCAAGGTCCTGCTGTGCCGCTTCCCACAGAGCTGCCGGCACTTCGACGACAACAGCATCCAATATCTGGTGAGAGACGCCGTCCTAACAGTCCCTCTGCCGCGCGTCATCTCCCACCCCCATAGGGGGCGACGCGGTGAACCAAACTGCCCTCTAGGGCCGCGTCCGTCCAGCGTGGAGCCTTATGGGGTCTCTCAAGCGCAGATGGGGTCAAAGGTCGGCCCTCCTTCCGGAGAACACGTCTATTTATAGGGAGAACGTCAGCGATAGCTTCGCTCGGACGGATCCAATGTGACCTAGAATACGGGGGAGATCTGTAGGGAAAGACGCGGTGAGCCGTCCCCCATTGAGGAAATTAATTATTCCTGTCCTTCTCCCTGTTTGGTGAGATTGCATCTGCCAGCCCGACCCTATCCGAACTCTGCATGCAACCACATCAAAACCACCTCCTTGAGCGAGAGATTATGATGATGAGTGCCTGTGTGTCTCAACGCTCTGTCTGTCTATCATTGTTCAACATGTTAGAGCTGTGCGGTTGGGGTGTTTTGCCTTGCTTTGGTTTGTATATTTTATCATGTTTTTAAATGGACTTGAAGTGACAGACTAGTCCACAATTGGCAACAACCTCAAGTCACCTTGAACTGTTCTAAATTTCATCTTGGCCGTTCCGTTTTTGTCGTCACTGGTGCAGCGGGAAGAGAAAAAGAGAAAGGGGAAGCACAGAGAAGTTTGAGGAAAGGTCTGGCGCTTTCCAGAAAAGAGGCTCTTGTGGACAATGATCCAACTCAAGGGGGCTCAAAGTGTCAACCATCTTCATTTCGCAATCGAAAGACTTGAGATCACAAAAAGCTTCAACCTTCAAACTCTCTTGGTACACATTGGTAGATACAGTGCATTTTTTATCGAACCATAACAAAATACAACAGGCCCTATGATCATCATGCGCTGTTACGAATTCTATGTGCTCTGTAGGGCCGGAAGGGGAATAGAATTAAGGGAGTAATCTCTTTATCATTAACAGATGGCATATCTTTGTCTTTCAGGCTGTTTTAAACCAGAAGTTTACTGACTGCTTTGTCTTGGTTTTTCTCGACACCCAGGCAGGAAAAACTGTGAGTTGTTGATAAATGTCATCTCTCGTCGGAGCTCATGTCTGAACGATTACTGTACATGTACATTTCTTATGGTACTAGCGAGCACATTTTGATGAGTGACCTTACCTCAGAGCTCTGTCTGTTAGCTGTGCTTCATTTAAATCACACCAAGCAGGTGTTTCTGTATGTAGACGACAAGAGTCCAGATGTTACAGGGATACGAATCCTCTCCCCTTTTACATCTGTCTCCCTCTTTTTTTTTTTCTTTTCCTTTTTTTCTTTTCTGGGGCCCATCCAGAGCTTCAAAGTTGTTTTCAGGGAACCGTTGCCATCCCAACAGCAGCCTAGCAACAGCCCCCCGCCCCAGCTGGTGTCGATGTACCACCACTTGGAGTCCGTGATCAACACGGCCTGCTACAACCTGTGGACCGGCCTGCTGTGAGGAGAGGGAGGGACGAACACCGAGATTCCGGATGCGTCATTGGTCGGCCGAGTTGGTTTTGTCGAATCGGGTAGCCCCATCTGCTTCGACGAAAAGCGCGACGCCTGCCCCTTGGAGCTGAGACCTGTCCTGTATGGTTTAGCCCTTTTCTCCCTCTCCCATCAGCACACCGAGGAGAGCTGGTGTGCACGCACGCAATAGACCCCACTGTCTCTGCCCCGTGTCCTATGCCTGATCACCCCAAGTACTTGAATGAGTCCTCTCCGCGTTCTTTCGAAGGGTTGAGGCCCATTTCTGCCGGCGGCGGGCGACGTAGCCCACCCGCGGGCCGACCGGTGTTTACCTGACGAGGAGGCACTTTACTGACTGACGGGGACTCGGGTGAACACTACCTCACGGGGGGGGAAGGGAGAGTTCTGACGATGTGCACTGGACGTTTATTTATGCAACGCTCCCCTTTCGAATGACCGACTGTCTGCGTCTGGCTCTGACCTCCTGAAAGGGGGGGGGGGGGGGATTTGTGCTCTTGCAGAAAAGGGAAGGTTTTATTTGTGTGTGTGTGTGTGTGTGCCCCTTCAGAGCCTTACTACTGTTATCACGATGCCGTTTTGAAGTTCCTCTCTAAGCATTCTACGACTTAAAATGACGTGCATCTGAGGTTCAGTCGTGCGGATCTCACAATACGGAATGGGCAGGGTGCAGCCCCGGGCCTAGTCATGTATGTAAAAGGAGGATTTGTTTGCGATTTACCTTTTCGATTGAAATACAGAAAATGTGAATGGATTTGTGTCGGCACCCCCCCCACACACATGCACACACACACACACACCCCTGCACATGCCACAGCGCAGCCCACGATCCAGGCTTTCGCAGATGACAACTGTTTTTATTTGGAGTCGTTTCCAACGTGTCTTCAACAAGCCACTGGAAGTCACTCCACTGCCATCCTCTTCATACAGGAAGTGCCTTTGTTTTTGTTTTGTTTTAGGGGGGGGGGGGGGGAGTTTCTTAACAATGCTCTGATTTCAAGAGATGTGTTACGAATGCATCATACCTACGCCATTTGATTTCATTCTATTTGGGTTCTCGTTGACGGTGTCGCTGGCCTCAGTTTACAAAGAGGCGTGGTTGTAGGCCAGCATGTCAAGTTTAATAAAAGGTTTACTTTATTTCATCCTTTCACAAGCTGTACTATACATAAGTGATAATGTAGTGACTGTGCAGCCCTATGGAGCTACATACTAAAACAAATAAGAAAGATTGAAAGACAACCAAATAAGTGGTGGGTATCTGTGGTTTGGGTAGAGGATGCGTGCGTGTGTGGGAAGTTGAGAATCCTCACAGCGAGGGGAGACGAGCTGCCGAGCTGGCCGCGGATGTTCTGGAACCTTCCGGCTCGACGGCAAGAGCCGAAGGAGACTGCGGGAGGGGTCCGTCGCGACGCTGGAGGCTTTACCTTGACAGCGTGAGAGGTAAGTGTGTAGGATGGAAGGGGGGGGGGGCTAACTACCATTCTGCTAGTTAGGCCACCACCCTCTCCATGGTTGTAGTTGCTGTTTAGGCCCACCCCGTTGTGTCATTAACAAACTTGAATGGTGCGGTTGGAGCTGGACTTGGGCAAGTCCATTCGATGAATTATACACTGTGCTTGAACTGTTATTTCACAAAGAGACACAAGGGAAGCCATCCATTATCGTGTGTGCAAATCAGATTTAATGACCACTTTACAGACGGCATCTAAGAACATGTAAACATGGTTGGCGTTATTGTGCAAATTAATTACATCAGAGCCAACGAATTAGTTAATGTTAACACCCCCGTTCAAATCACTGGCAAATCCATCAAGTGTATTTAGGCAACTGAATCGACAGGTAATAAGCCTTCTAAATGTAATATTCTTAATACTAAAATAAGAAGTCTGGTCCATGGGGGGGGGCAGGTGGCCCTGGTTTGTCCAGGAAGAGGGCATCAGGCCAGGGATCACAAAGGAAGACAGCTGGCCTCACTTGTTACGCCTCCAGTACTCCTTTATCCAACCTAGACCATCAAGTGTCAATGCTGGAATTACAAGTATTTGTGTTTATTTTTAAAAGCTGGAAAGTACTGAGGACAAAATGGCAGACGACCGGATTTCCTGTATCCGTTACCTCGGCATAACAAGAAACGTGCTATCAGACTCGGCACATTGGCAGTCAATAAGCGTTGTTCTCCAATCTAAATAGCGAAATGAAAGCCGAAAGGCAAACTTGTCCTCACCTTTGGGTTTATATTCGCAGCCTATGAATCCCTGATAGCCTAGTTCCTCCAGCGTGGTGAAGAGATAAGGAAAGTTCAGCTCTCCGGCACTGTCTGGCTCGTCGCGATGTGGAACTTGCGCAATCTGGATGTGACCTCAAAGAGATTGAGTACAAGGCGGGAGAGAATATTCAAACTAATAATCTATGATTTTCCTTTTTTTTCTTAATCTTGAGCTCATGAAAGGTTGCCCCTGCCGAAAATAACATACCGATGAGGGGGAAATACTTCTGAATATTTTGAGTCAGATTGCCATCCATTATTTGCCAGTGAAATATATCCTATAGAAGAGAGACATCAGTAAGCTTTAGTGACACACAATTTCAACGAATCAAAAGAGAAGGAAGAGAGAGTACCTTTGAAAAGGTGCTTACCATTTGTAGTTTAATATTTGGGTGGTCAACTTTCTGCAGAATGGCAGCCGCTAGGTTCAAAGGTACACACAGGTAAACAATAATACAATAACGCTTGCAGGGTCTGGTTAATGATTTGAGATTGGCAAGGCCTTTACCCTGGTGTGGCGTGTCCAGGAAATACCTGGGATCTGTTATTCTTGTGTTGATGGGTTCAATAAGACCAGTGATTCCCTCCTAGGATATTTAAATTGAAGACCTTGAGGGTAAAATACTAATGCAAAATACTAAATTATCCACTACTGGTAGGCTACAGTCACGGCCTACCACCCCACAACGTACACACCTTATTTTAAACAGAGGGGCTAGGGCCAGGCGTAATGTATATATTTTTTTATAGTAAATCGAGTACTTAACATTTGTCGAGTAACTACTTCAGCAGCAACCCCCTTATAAAACAAAACAATGACATCATACTTAAATATACAACCCCTACTCGAATACAACTTCCCACGCGCTTGTCCACAGCACTATACAATAAATTAATATTAACAGAGCACCATGATCATAGTACTTATAAAGGACTGGTCGCCTGCTATTCTTCCTGTCGGGGCTTAAAAGAAAGCGGCGCCACCTTTGAGAGGACAACTGCAGCATGTTTCAGATTCTGCACAAAGGTAGCCTCCATCTCCGTGGCAACAGCTGTTCGGTCCGCCCCCACAGGTACCCTTCCAGCCATCAAGTGGATTCTGTTGAAACACATTTAGGACGTCGTCGGAACAGCAGAACACCCACCATTTTCACCTTATAACCTTATTGGGTTCAGTGTGTGCTTTGCATCTAGACCACATCAGATATATCTGTTGTGAAATAAAGCAAGCAGACATTATTGTCCTCGGCCCTGTGGACGAGGTGAACTTTTGATACACTATTACCTCTTGCAGTTTAACGCCTTTGCATATTGCAAAGCCAGATCCAGACACTGCTTGAATTCAGCCTCTCTCCCGGGCACAGCTCCGAGACCAAGTTCACCAGCCTTCACCTCCCCTAAAATCACAGGCACGAAGAATTTCCTACATATATATTTTTTCTCTTCACATGGCTAGGACAACATTGTTCAACTTCACTATCGACCCATATCATATCCATGGACAGAAGCCAATTGAAAGTGCGGGACTTTACGTGACCAGTCCTTGCAAGTAACTATATCTTACCAGGGGGTGTGTTAATTAGGACAACCTCAACTCCAGTAGCGTTCTTGATTTTCTGCAGCTCTTTAATGTCACAGTCGTAAAGCCAAGCCGCTTCCACTGCCTGAAAACCGGCAGACATAGCAGCGTATATTCTTTGGCTGAATTCCGGTAAGTCAGTGAATAACCACGAAATATTCGCGCAGAACTTTAATGGAGGCATGTTGCATTCGAAACAAGACCGTAAACTCTGCAAGATAGACCTCGGGTGACTGCATGTGACATCATGTGACGTTGTTGTTGTGAGGGATTTCAGCATCCGATCTACCCCGGGTACTGCTCAAATCAAGGTTGTTACACTGATACAAAGGCGATGTTCCGGATCGTTGATGATAATAATGATCTTAAGGATTAAGCACAAGGTCCAAATTCACTTTGAAAGGGTTTTTAATTTTAGAATAAACCAATTGTAGCCCTTCCCGAACACCTGCGCTCTGTTCCGTTCTCTGGACAGATAGGAATTTGAATTACATATTCAAATGGTTTGTGGAGTTCCAACCAAATTTCTGTCTATCTTCTTCTCGAAACCAGTCTTTTTGCATTGCCATAAAGATTGACCATGGCAACCAAAAAAACAAAAAACATTACACTTATATTGATGGATTGATTAATTTGGCTTTTGAACTGTACAATGTTCCACTCCAAAATGTGACTGTCAATCTGAACCCTGAAACCACACCAAACATGTTGAAACAGCAGGAAGTTCAACACATCCTTGGTGCTCAAATATATTTTAGAAGTGTGATAGCGCAACACCATTGCTTGCATCAAGAATTCCTAATTCACACACCTGCCCATCGTTTATTCACAACTGCACACTTTTACATTTGACACATTTATTTATTTACCCAGACACATTTATCCCAAACGAGATACAAATATTGCCAGGTAGCCTTCCAAATAGTTGGACTCCCAAACCAAAGTTCAACAAAACCTTGTTGAATGACTTGGACACACTGCAAAGATATGCTGTCTGATTAGAGCACCAGCTCTCTGCGAGCTGTTGAGAATCACCCTTTCCACAGAACAGCTGAGGCGGAATGGTATTGGTTAAACTATGGCCCGGTGACAGCACACAAGGGGAACCGTTCACTGTAGGTAAACAGACCCCCCCATCCAGGATGGTGAAATGAAACCAGCTCCTGAACTGAGAGGGTGCGAGAGCTCTGCGGAGGGGCACTGGTGCAGGAAATTGAACAATCGGACCACACAGACCTCATATGTCCCAGCACTAACAAGCCTACTTTGGAGAGGGACAAAAGAATCCAAGGCATTTATTGATTTCATTCTTCGGGCCAATATTTGAACCGAGGGTGGCCTAAAGCTGATAAATGTTTAGGGCATCCACTCTGGGGAGTCAAATGAAAGGGGGATATTTTGGCTCAAGGGAACATAAGCACTTATCATCTTTGCGTGACCTATTTTGTGACTTTATGTACATTTGCAATGCTTTTGCTTTCCAGGTCTCCTGAGGCATTTCATCACACGCAACGATGGGTGAGTGGACATAAAGAAAAACCTTGTTTCATTTCGATGTTAGAATTGTAACGTGACCCTTGTTTTCACCTGAATACTATCTTGTTTTGATGGTTGTTTCGAAATGCGTGATGGATTGACTGGCGTGGTTTCGAATACAAGACATTCTGTTCCCCCCCCCATCTAAACAAGGCAAACCTCACAGTCTACTTAGATCCTGAATCGTGAAAGCGGAGGGGGAAAAAAACTCTAGTATTACATTCTGGGACTTCAGAGTACAGCATGTGCTTCCTGACAGCCTTGCGACCTCACCAGAATTAAAAGAGGTTTTAGAACTCAGGCACGGACTGAGCCGAAATAGGTGAATTATAATATCCCAGGCAACAATGAGATTAATCATGCTTCGAAATGGATTAGTCCCGCAGAGGAGAAGCATTGACACCGAGCTATCCTGTAGTTCACGCGAGTGATGTCAGCATATGTAAGAAGCCATGGCAACAACTGTTCCTCATTCCCTTCAGTAAGGGAACCAGCTGCCTTATGCCTCTCTTGTTAAACAGAAGACAATGTATTATTTCTCATCGCATATGTTTGTGATTATTTACTAATGCCACTGTGAAGCAGATAATTGCAAGACGTGGGAAAGCCCAGGGAACAGATCTATGAGTTTATGACTTCTGCCAGTGTTTAAAGACAACTCTGTCTAGCAGGTTGCGTAATTAAATCGAATTGGATTTTCCTGACCATTCCAACAGTATAAGTATAGGATAATAAAAGAACCACACAGAGGATTAGTACAAATTAATTATAAAGAAATGAACATTGGATTCTGCTTATATGAAGTTACTAATGACAATGTACAATCTCTTCCATGGTAAGGTTTCCTAGTTTATTCTGGTGCTTGCAGTTAGTCAATTCTGGCCTCTGGATCCAGCGGGAATAAATTGTTCGATAAAACTGCAAATTCAAAGTAAGAGGTGATTGTATGTCAGGCAGGTGACTCGTTTCAAGTTTTGCTCCTCACCTTTTACAGGTGCCCTGTGTCTGAGTTCTGGGGGTTTTATCTCTGAGGAAACAGCCATGGTGAGTTATTCTAATATATGCTAATGCTAACATGGCTGCCCCTCTGACAACAGCTGATAATAGCAGTGTCAGTGGGTTGTGTCACTTACATAGCAGCCTGCGGCAGGGGGGGGGTAGAAAAAAAAAAACGAGAAGCTCACTGAACACACTGTATGCCTCCGCAAGTTCAAAAATAATTGAGGACATCTATACTTAATGTTTCCGCATGGTACAGGGCTGTTTTTGCCGCGCTCTTTGTGGGAACGCATGCACGTCAAAAGAACAAGGTTATTGTTCTATACCGTTGTACCGGTTTTCTGTCACCTGTGTGTGACGGAGGGAAGAGTAGGGAGGTGCAGTCCTCTCGGGCTGCCAGGCGAAGCCTTTTCAAACCTCTCCTCTGACAGGAGCCACACCACAGCCAACCGTGAAACATCACAGCTGGAGCCGCCGACGGTTCACTAGATATTCCCACCCAGGGTGTGCGCGGGAGAAGGAAGGGGCGAGGGCTGGGGTCGGCGAGGGGGGCGGGGCGCGCGGGGTGGGTGGGTGGATGGGGGGGGATTAGTATTCTGGAGACAAACCATGTTGTCGCCTCAAACCCCTACATCTCTGTCACCCACTAGCTTTTACAAGGGAGAGAAATCACATCTGATATCCCAGCAAGCACAAGCTCCCCTGCCAAGCTCCTTCTGTGGGGAAACCGTGGCGACAGCTTGCCTTTAATGATTTAATGATGATCTGAGAAACAGACCTTGATTTCTTTGTGCGACGACAGTGGGAATGTCTCCTTTTGAGACCAATTATTATCCGGGCCTTGACACTCTCTTGCAAACAATCAAATGCAGCGACTCGAAAGTTTGAACCGTCACGTCGAGTTAACTCCAATTAGGGTATTTAACTCTCTCCGTTCTACAACGTCACCTATAAGGAGAAGGAAAGCTTTCAGGCTGCTTGGAGATGCACCTCAGCTTTAGGAGTGGGTGCATCGTAGAATGCGGATCGACTAGGCTGGGTCCTGACAGAGAAGCAGGTGCAGATTTCTCATTAGTCTCCCTGTGGATGGCACATCTGGGCATCCCATAATCGGGTCCCACCACAGACTCCTTGACGCTGGCTCGCTCCACGTTGCTCCAACAGCACCCTGAGCACACATGAAACCCGCTCCACGTTTCTCTTGTGCACAGTGAAGGGTCATATGTGTCGAGCTTTCCACCGCCAAGAAAACAACAACCCTAACTCTCGGGCTGGATCGCAGCCTGATTCAGATTGCAAGAGACACTGTAACTCACGGTGTCTATTAGCGGTTTAAGTGCAAACAAGATGTCAGGCTGCAGGTGATCCCATCGCTGTCCGAATCAAATCGGATTTGTAGAGTATAATGGATACATGGGGGGGGGGGGGGGAATGGGTTCACGCCAAACCCCACTTCTAAACAATTCCTTTCTCTGGAGGATTGCTTCTTTCCCTTGCAGAACCAGCCCACCGATGGGCCTTTATGTGCTGTATATTACCTGGCTTTCACCTCAGCAGGGTTGGAGCCTCACTCCCTGTGTCATCCCTGGCCTGTCCATCCATTGATTTCCAAGTTAAATATTATCTAGGAGCAAATATGCTCTGGTCTAAACTGATGTTTTGGTCCATTCGAAATATGAACGAATGGCTTGCCTGACGAGTTGCAACCGAGGCCGTTAGATATTTCCAATGGAGACACATGAGGGATACAAGGGGTACTGTTTCTGTAGTGTATCGCAGTATAACATCCCGACAAACGCCTGTCTACATCCAAACGACTGTGTCTATCTGCCGTACTATAACGATCCGCTCTGCTGTGTATTTTCCCACAATGCTTTGGTCTTGCGCCAATGGCACGATAGACAGAGGACGGGACTCCATCACGTTCAGTCTAATAAGGCTTCACGCTCTGGCACACGCGCCATGGATGTGCATCAGTGGTTGTTGGGGACATCTTCCCAGACAACAAGGAAGCTACCTTGACAGATCTTTTTAATTACGCTCCGATCAAACGGGCCACGCATTCAAATGGCTGATCTATCGCCTCGCTCCCAGGGAAGCAATGTCGTCAGACATTATGACGTGACTAATGGTGAACTGTAATAACTGGATCTTGACTGGGCTCTGAGTAATCTATTTTGTTGAATCACAATCCAGGAAGGATACCCAAGAGCAAAAACATACCGTGCTAGGACATTTCCTACCTGGCTAGGCATACACTGAGTTCTGTTTTTGCCTGCCAGTAATTATGTTAGGCGTTGATTCTTCCAATCTCCCAACACCCAAAAAAGATATATTGATGTCAAGATAAATACCTTTCAAAGGTGAGAATGGACTCTTATCGCTCGAATCAACCAGTGTCAGTTAGACCAGGGGGTGTAATTACAGATTGTCTAAACTAGTCAGATTTATTAAGGAAATGGTTTTATAAATAATTATTACAGTTTGCTAATCAATACTGCCCTCTAGGGTTGTACAGTGCAGATGGTACACAAATGTCAGATCCCTAACTGTTTTCTGAATAGCCAATAGCATTGCACAGACCGTTTTGCATTAGTGCTGGACTGAGGGGAGAATTTAAAATGGAGTCTTCCGTTATGATATCATGCTTTTAAGTAGCCAGAAGAAATGTCCTATCGGGTGGGTTTTTCCTGTGAATGCGTACAATGAGTCAAAAATGTCAGACAGGTATTGTTGTTCTTTTACGGGGCTCCCATTGAGCCCTCGTCTTGGGAATGACAGGGGGAGCTTGAGAAAGCATTAATTGGGAGGCTGTCAGAGCGAGCCGGAGAAAAAGTCAGTCTCCTATTCTATCACTGCCTTATCAGACAGAAGGAGATTTGGCGGTGCCCTGTCCTTGGATGAAATATTTTTATTATTTTTTTAAAGATTGTTTGTGGTATATATCTCACGCTCTAGTCATTGGCAGGGAAATAAAAAGGAAAAGATTTGGTCCTTCTTCTCCCAGGATTGTTCTCCAGCTGCACTACAAAGCAAGGCCTGTTGAGCCCACGATGCATCATTCATTTCCAGGGGAGCAACCATGAGCCCGCCTTAAAGCTACAGCTACCTGACTTAAGAACATTGGACTGGATCCCTGTCACAGATGTTATCACGCATCTGTCTGTTGACGGAGGATAAGAATCTTGGTTGGCTGACGGAATTGTACTGTCCTATCGCTTGCATTGAAGATAATGGCTGGCGAAACATCAATTTAGCCTCGTTAAAGGCCACTCATTCAGCATGAAATGCTAAATATAGTGTCGTGAAGAAGCTTGTTGGACAGGGTGTTCAAATGGTTGTAGTTGGTTGGAAGTCTGGTTTCATTTTGGCTTTCAACATTGACTTGTAATTTCAGATGCATTCACAGAACTCATTTTTGGACATGCTGCCCAAAACATAATTGGGGTGTTTAGTAGTGGGAAGCTGTGCTTGTGATCAGGGTCAAGCTACACAGGTGGTAAAAAGGCGGAAAATCTCAATGAATCTGGCACTTACCTTTCAAAAGTCGCTTTTGCTCTCTGGCCTAATGTTCTAACAAAGTAATTACCTCTTGGGAAGAATCTCCACCAATGTTTTATCCTATCTTGTATCTGGAGAGATGCAGTACAATCATACAACATTTTAAAAACTACTTTGGCAGAGCATTGCAAGAATGTTATGTTCTACCTCAGCAAAAGTTCACCTGTGGATCTTTAGCTTTTTTTTAAATCACAAAAACCAGTTCAGGCTCATACATAACCTTGGCTGGGTTTCCCAGAGCGCTGTTAGAATGTTCCTAAGAAGATTTTAGCGTTAAGAGCTTCTTAACAAATCTGGGAAACCTGGCCTTTGTCTGTATCATCACGCCTGGCGAATGCTGTTTTTGTTCAAATTTGTACACCTAATCCATGGGCCACTGGCACAGGGATAGGCAATGCAAATTAGCTTAGCTTCATTTCACTTTCATCCTGAATGGTCAATCTGGTCCCCTGTGGCACGTGGCTGTTCACCAGAGCAGATGCAAGCTGCTGTCTGGCTACCATCTGGCTAGACTGGTGTGTGATCATAACCTGGCCCGATTGGAATTGAATCAACAGGTTTCCTATTAGGGCCTTAGCGTGACTCTGCATGCACAGGAAAGGAGATGACGGTTGCCAGAGATACAGATGGGTGACCGTTTACACTGTTGTGTGAAGAGGTGTTGGAAACATGTTGATCCGGCTCGTGTGTCTCCACACAACGGGACTACTTTGGACACGTTTAATTATCTTTTTTTGAGGCTTTGGAGCAATGTTGTTTTTTCGATATCGAAACTCTCGTCAAAACGCGTGTTGTTGAGTTAATAGGGGATTAGGGGGCCGCTGGGGTGGATCTCTATTGAACTTGTTCTTTAATACCAAAACTGCCCTCAGATACCTCCTCTTATGATTGAGGCTTGCTAAAAGAAGGCCTTGGGTCTGAAGCAGAACTCGCCAGCAATGCACCTCGGCGCGGGTCTGAAGAAAGCGCTAACGAGGAGTGGGCTGGAGGCAACGCAGCGCAGTCGCTCGCTTCCCCTCAACGCCACTTGCGCCACGGAGCTTTGGACTAAGTAATGCTACGAGACGTGAGAACATCTTTTCTCGTAACGGCGTCCTTGTGCGTTCGCCTCCCTCCCTATAGTCCCTACCGCCTACCCTCCCCTTGCCTCCCCATCCCCCACCATGACCACCTCTCCATCCCTCCCCTTCTCCTGCCCTCTGTGCCTTTTCTCGGATGAGGATATCCACAGAAAGAATGATCCCTATTAAGACTTGTCAGCTTTTCCGGGGCAGCAAATGAAAAAAGATAATTAACAGAGCCAAGCCACCCCCCCCCCCCCCTTCCCCCGTACCTGCCTGCCAAGCACCACACAGAGATAAGAGAAACAGAACACTTCTGGCTTCCCTTCGTTGAGTCAGAAGCACATTGCCTATGTGCTAATCCAATCAGGGAATAAGACTACGTTTTTACGTTTGATGTCTTGCGGTTTTAGCACTGTGTCTCTGCGCAGAATGTCAACACTTTCTCTCGGAAAACAGCTCATTATCAGAAACCTCCTATATGAGGAAGACAGAGCGAGACTGCGTTAAATCTGCCGACCAATTGAAGAGCGGCATAAAAGAAATCCTATCATGTGGAATTAGTACGAGTTTTGTCCTCCAGCGTTTTATGAAAAGGCAAAGATTTGTTAGGGGTTGGTATGGGCGGAGAGAGCAAACTATACAGCTTGGCTGTCGCACATTACTAAGCGGGACTAATAACTGGGCTTGCTGCTGCAGATAACTAGACCTGCCTTTTGTAAAAGAACATTTGTGCTGGAGTTTCACGTACAGTATAATTACATAGTTTGCACCCATAGTTGTTTCTGATACTGGGAGAATTGGTACAAAAATAGTGCTGGATTCTCGTACAATTATATACTAATTGGAACACTTCGTGGGATTTACGGCAATGGTAAATTAATTTAATCAGTTGAAGCTGATAAACTGTATCTGCAGCTGAAGAAATTCATTCTTCATAACCCTTTCTTCATTTTGTCCAATTATGACATTGACAGTTGTGGACGGAACGACAACAAACGAAACAAACCTGAAAAGACTGGTTGAAATGGCCCACATTTCGAAGCACCTGCCAAGCTCATTCCCTAGTGGCCGTGGAAACGACTTCTGACTCGTCCAGATGTCTTGAGTGAGTGACGAGCGAGGAAGCAGGGGCCTGGACCTGCAAACGCAGAAGACATCGGGTCGGGTCTGGCCCACCTCCGTGCTTGATCTGTTTTTCTTTTTGTGGCCGACTCGGGCAGCAGGTCTAATTAGTTCCCATTGTTGGGGAAGGAGCTGAGCCGGAGGAAGAAGTCATCAGGCCTATTAGGACTGGTCTGGCCCTGACCTCGGAGGCACACTGATTAATTACAACCCGGCAGGGGGTGCTGGGACGGGCTGTAAGCTAACGAGGGGGGAGCTGCAGGGAGCAGAGCAGATACACAGAAGGGTGGAGGTGCATAATGACACAGTTCCAGGGACCTGGGCCTGCCTGGAGCGCTGTGGTGCATGCAGCCCCGGCCTGCCCCCCCTCCCCTCTGTCTCTCTCTCTCCAGCCACAGGTCCTCCCTCTCTCTGGATCTTTCTGGGTCCTGGAGCTTTGCTCTGGCCTGCCTCTTTGGTCCCTCGACTGAGACTGCCCTCTCTGGCCCCTGGCACCCACCCTGGCCCCCTCTCTGAGTCCTGGACCCTCTCTCTGGCCTCTCTCTCTCTGGCCTCTCTCTCTCTCTCTCTCTGGCCCCTGGTACCCTCCCTGGCTTCTCTCTGATCCACAGGCTCCTCTCCTATCTCTCCGGCCCCTAGCCTTCTGGCCTCTAGCCTTCTGGCCTCTAGGCTCAGTCTGGCTCCTGGACTCTCTATCCAGCCTTAGCTGCCAGATATCCTGTACCCCCCCCCCCCCCCCCCCCCCCCCCCCCCCCCCATGCACGTCTGGCCCCCAGATGAAAAGCATCAGACAAGTGTGGAAAAGTCCACAAGGCAATGTTCCTGGTGGAGCCATACTCATAACGGTTCTGTCTATCCACAATCCATCTCTGTCTCTCTGCTCTCCACTAGCAGCAGAGTAAAGGTATTCAATGCCTGGAATACAATATGCTGTCTGACCTGCAGAAGGGGAATCGTTTTTGAAGCTTCCCTGCCTGTTGAATTCAATTCATTTCTCTCCTGATAGGTTGTGAGAGTACCCAGTCATGTCCGGTAATTGTTTCCTAGCTTCAGAGCCACTCTCAACAACAGTCCGCTATTGTTTCCTTGGGGCATGGTCTTCAATTGCAGTGCAGGTATTGATAATGTTACCTGGACCTGCAACTGCTGGAAGCGCATTCCAGTTGCGGGTCCATTTGAACCATTTAGACCTGTTGTGCTTATTTGATAAAAAAGTGAATGACACACATGAATTGTCAATAAAAGACAACACAACCATTTTTATTTTCATCCAAATATAGTTTTTTATCTCACCTCAGTGATTTGTACAGACATAAAATAAACAGTTAAATAATTCAATGCCGTTTACTGACCAACCAGTTTATTTTTAAGCATAATTAATTCAGTACTTGACAACGGTGTATGCATAATGAGCACATTAGTTACACATACAGTAGACTACTGATCTGGTATTGAATGATTCATGAGAGATGTATGATGAATTCAGCTTTTTGAGGTACTCCGTTTATTACAAAGAAAATCATGTTTCCTGTTGTGAGCTATTTGATCGACTCACATTCATATTGAAAGCAGGATCACACTCTGCCTAACGGATCACGACGAAGAAAATGGGGGGGGGGGGGAGATTGTGACAGCCTGGTCAACATCCCTTGCCCTGGTGTTCGAAAGCTCTCCGCTAAATATTGATCTCCCAGACACATCAGGACCTGGCTGAACGAGTTACACAGCCCCGGGTCCACAACTCTCCCATCTTCTCTTCCACAGACATGTCTCCAGGTCCCGCAGGTTGAAGGATGACTGCACGTCCACATCTGTTTTTAGAAGACGTCGATAAACAACGCTGAGAATCTATAGGGCTTCACCGGGGTTTGGGTGAAAGGAAATGACAGATGGGCTTTTTTTTGTCTTTTTGTGCCATCGCTTCGCTGAGCAGGTGCGAGGAGTCACTTAACAACCTCCTTGAGTTCTTTCCCGCCCCGTCAAAGTTCAATGGCGTTCTGTCATAAATATTGTCGTGGAACACACAAGGGCGTACGATGACAATTAAAAGACTTCGTTGGCCATTCTAAACCATTGATATGTATTTTCTCTGAAAGCTAGTCACCTGTTTCCAGTGTCTTTAATGAACACGGTTCGTTTTCTCACACCAGTCATTAGGATGAGCGAGCATTTTGCATCCACATCCTTTGAGAGACCAACCGTCTGGGTTCTCAAACATTAACCAGCAGATAGCATGGTGCTTATAGTAATTGCTATAATTGATTATTTAAGGCTTGGCTGTGTACCTTTTACGGATTTAATTAAAAGAAAGTCACTTGTGTATTTGCTGGTGCAGTTACACAGTCAATTTGCATAAATATCATATCACTCCTTAATAATGCAGACAAATTTGCCCCGCAAGACCGTGTGCAATTTATTTTCCTTTTTTTCTTTTCTTCAAACAGGCTTCAAGTCCTATACGGAAAATACATTATGTCCTGTCAGCTTTAGTTTAGAGGGAATCTTGCTGAAACGATTAACTAAAGTGGTGAGATTTTTAAATGTAAGCTATTTATCAATTTTGTTTGTGTTAGTGCTATGCCCAGTTAGCCTGTTTCAGGACTATTCCTTGAGTCGTATAATTTCAACGATGAGACGGTAATTCTTTCTTGAGTTGGCCAGAGGGAGGACTCGCGTTGATGTTTGAATGGTACCATGGCATGAAATTGCATTGGTTGTTTACTTTCACGTGTTTTTCTGGTGGTGACACATGTCACTGTACAAACAACTGATCCGTCTGAGTTCTTGCATGCTGCCTAACACCTTAGCCTTGTCTAAAAGGGATTTCTCTGAACTGTGAACTCTGATTGAGACATCCAACAGCATGATCAAGCAGACACATCGTTTTGATGCAATCAAAGCATGTCAGCCCCAACACAGGCATCAAAAACGCATGAAACCATGTTGCAAGGTCTGGGGGGGTGCAACTGTACCCTAGGGGACCAAGGTGAGCTACGGGGACATAGGAGCTGACTCCAAACCAGGGAAGGTGAATGACACAGGAGGAATTTGAGTTTAAAACCCGGTTGAGGAGGTGCAAAGTCGGGGGAAATAAGTCATTTACATTTAGTCATTTAGCAGACGCTCTTATCCAGAGCGACTTACAGTAAGTACAGGGACATTCCCCCCTGAGGCAAGTAGGGTGAAGTGCCTTGCCCAAGGACACAGTCATATTGCGTGGCCGGAAATCGAACCGGCAACCTTCTAAGTAATAGCCCGATTCCCTAACCGCTCAGCCATCCGCTCAGAATCTGCTTCATGTCATGTAATGTGCATGTAACTCAAAGTCTAAGCAAGAAACACAGTAGGAGACGGAAAAGGCAAGAGGAGACTTGAGGAGGGTGTCAAGGCTTGTCAGATGGTAACTGAACCCAGTGTCGATTGCAAATATTGGCCCTATATTCCTTTAACCATGCTTTCTTTTTTGTTTGTCTTCACTTGACTCAGTGCATGACATCCCAAACGGGGGAACAGGACTCCATTGAAAACCACAGTCGGCTCAAAGAGACTGGGGCACCACAACAAAGTGAACTTTTGTGACCCTCCAGGATGCTTGAAGGCAACTTTTATTCTTTTTTTTTTTAAGAGGAAGATCTCAAGTCACTGAACTGTATCAAACGCGTCAGCTTGTGGCACTGACATGTTGCCTTCAAGAGGGAGCCTGTGAATGCATGAGCAGAGAGCCACAGCCAGGCTGCTAGGGGAAGTATTACATCTCATTAGTGTCCACACAAAACCTGATGGAGGCTGAGGCAGGGCTGTGCTCATTAAACATTCAGCTGATTGCTCGCACAATGAGCCTGTTAATGAACAAGTGGAGGGGAATTCGCTTTTTAAACAGACTCTCCCTGCGCGGTCCCCCCCCCCCCCTCCCAAACCTTGGTTCGGCTCCTTTGCATGTGACATGGGGTTGTTCGTCCAGTTGAGTGCTGACAGTCTCCGCAGCAGCTTTTGGGGGGGTGGGGGGGGGGGGGTGGAGAAGGGGTGAGAAACGCATCCGTGTTCGGTGGAGCACGAGCGAACGTGGTCCTTCGGAAGACGTGCACAGCTGTACCAGTACATCTGCCAATTAGTCGCCGGCGCTCCCCCGACACAGAGAGATGCTGCCATGCATGACTTCATGGTTCACCTGCAATGGCCGCTCCGAGCCACTCACAGCGGGGGGTGGCTCTCCGACTGTGTCCTGATTGGACGCCCCCTCAAAAAGAGAAGGCATTGACTGTGTACGCCTCGCCTCAAGTCATTAATGGACTTTTAACCGTCCCTGACTGGGTTGGGCCCGACACCGTAGGATGTGTGGACACAAAACCACAGACCTTGATTGATTTGTTTCCTTTTAATGCACTTCTTGACGTCGACGGCGTCGGCCTCCTCCGTTCTCTTCTTTCCGCTCCTTACCGCGTTGCGGGGAAAAAAAGCGAGGAGCGGGCCGCCTCGTCCTTGCGGAGGAGGCTCAGGGGTGGACGTGTTCTCTTCCTCGAACCGAGCTCAGACGATGGCGTGCTCCTTTTCAGGTTTGCCGCTGACAGCTCGGTATCCCTGAGTTTGGCACTCTACCCCTGCCGGTCCCCTCCTCCCCTCCCTCCCACCCCCTGCTGTGACCTTTGGGACACATAAGAAGCATTTAAATCCAGAACTTGGGGCAGAGGCATTACTTGAGTGACTCAGTACAGCGGTTGGCCATTAAAACCTTTCCCTGGGATACGACGCAGCAGATGATGTCAGAGGAGCATTCTACCCTTCTCTACATTCAGACAGTGTTAGGCTCCATCTACTTTAATGTGTATGGAAACAGATGGACTCGGGCTCTACCCCTAATGAATATAAAACGCGAGGGGTTTGACTATTTACTTTAGGATTTGGCAAAAACAAGATTATCCTCGGTGCCACTATTGTGAAAAGACAGTAAGAAATCAGTTTTGCTTTGTATGTCAAGGCTTCTGTGCTGTTGCCTTAGTCCGAATTTGACAAATGTGGCAGTGAACTATTGCTTTTAGCTGCACCCACAGGTTCGCACGGCTGAAAACCCTCAACGTTGATATGATTTGCAGATTAAACTGGAGGTTACGATAGTTTTTTTTTATTTTTATTTTTTTATTTTTTTTATGATCATAATAGTTGCTTTAGCCAGTAAGAGGATTTGTCTGTTTCTCAAATCAATAAGACAGTCCCTGCCAACTGTAAAATCAGGTGTTCAATAATGGGTACAACTACCAAAACAGTCCACTGACTGTGGCCTAGTGCATAAGGCTTATCCTACTAAGGATCCAAAGCACAAAGAGCCTCTTAGATCTACAAACTGTATTTGACAAACAATATCTGTCAGATATGGACAGCTAATATTTAGAGAGATGATAAGACATTCACTGTTCCCTCTACCCATATCATTCATACAGAGAGGCTTCATCCTCATAGTCTATTCCAAAACGCTACCGCACAGCTATGGAGTGAACACAATTAGTCCAAGTCTCCATACGCCGCAAATCATTATCCAAAAGATCACTGTTAGGAATACGTTTTCTTAAAGAAGCGTTTCATTGATCTGCTTTGTCGAGATTCCAAGGTTCCTGGAAGCCCGTTGTGGAAGCCAGTGCCTGCTAGCCGTGATTAGTCTAGCCGGGACCTGACAGACTGACTAGTTCTGCCGTTTTACTCTCTGTGATCGCATGAGAGGAACTAAGGGAGGAGAGCTGCGAGTATTGATCAGTCAGGGGAGTCTGGAGGAGCTAGAGGCGGAGCTGGTGTCTGGCCGCGATGAGAGGAGGGCTGGGATAGCTACCTCAGCGGTGGAGTGGAGCAGGTCGGGCCGCGGTGGTTTACACAGTGGGATTACGGGGGATGATAGGAGAATGAATGCACTTGTCAAAAAGAGGAGGGCTGAAACGTGTCCAGCCCCGAGAGTAGCTTGGAGACCAGAGAGAGGCAGAACCGATAGAGGCACGGAGGCGGTAGACCTGATTGAGGCAGTGCACCACCTGGCACTGTCCTGCACAGAGCAAATATCAACCAGCACTGTAAGAAAATAGTACAAATATGACGGCTTGTAATGGATAGGAAGAGAGTATGGTTATTTCATCCATCAGCATGTTTATGAATCTTTTGGCAAAGCAGGCAGACCAAGGTAGAGGTACTGTAAGCTCGACTGAATTCCTTAGCACAAACGGGAAGTCACAAGATTGCATGTGTGTGCGCTTGTGTGAGTGTGACAGGGAACCAGAAGCAAATATGAAAACCAGTGGGTGTTTGGCAGAACGCCACAGCTTCAAGGGGAGGTTAATAAGGAGCTTAACAGTGTCAAGACACCAAGTAATGGGACTAAATGCTGGTACAGCAAAATGGTTTCCGACTTGGGCACAGTATGAGGATCACCCTTCCGTCTGTGTGTTTGCAAAAGCCAGCAGGTTTTCCCCCTCAATTCCAGAGGTGGATGGATTGTCAAAGGTGCACTCGCGGGTGGTGATGTGGCTGTGTGGGTGAGGGAGGGAGGGAGGGAGGGAGGGAGGGGAGGGAGGGAGGGAGGGAGGGAGGGGAGGGAGGGAGGGAGGGAGGGAGGGAGGGAGGGAGGGAGGGAAGGAAGGAGGGAGGGAGGGAGGGAGGGAGGGAGGGGAGGAGGGAGGGAGGGAGGGAGGGAGGGAGGGGAGGGAGGGAGGGAGGGAGGGAGGGAGGGAGGGAGGGAGGGAGGGGAGGGAGGGAGGGGAGGGAGGGAGGGTGTTTTACAGATTCTTGTCAGTGCATGCTCCTTTACTTGTATCTTTTGCTATCTGGCAATGTAAGTCATTATTCCACAGTACACAACTGAAAGGGCTATTTTGGTTTGAACAAAGCCCCAGGAGCCTCTCTCAATCACTATTCAATTAAGTTCCCCCGGTTCTCTTTGTGCTGCACTGGAGAGGGAAGATTGAATGTAGCATACCACTGCCCGTGTCCCCAGCCTAGTTCGGTGGAATTTAATTTCTACTTACTGTTCATTCACTGGCAAAGTAAAGACATAAATCGATAAGAGAAAGGTTGCACCCCTTAATCCCGCCATGAATGGTCCAATTTAGACATCTGCGTCGTTGAGAAGCACTGCGAAAGATAAACGCCAGATGGAATTATGAATTCCTTTGTTGTTCTGTTGTTCTAGCTTTTCTGTTGTTGCCCGGAATAATATCCATTGTCTCATTTAAAAGTTTTATAGTCAGACATCTGCACGAGACAAAATGAAACAAAAACAATAGAGAGGAGAGGAAAACCCCAACAGTGATAAATCCTCCTCCCATGGCGCCTGTCGTCAAAAGGGAGGGAAATCAAACCACTTATTTCCAGGGTCCATTTGGGCCCCCCGCTCACTTCTAGTCAAGTGACAGATGACTAACCAATGGGATAACTGTTTCCCCCCCCCAAAAAAATAATTCATGACATAAACAGGCTGGATGAGGTGTTTGTCAGCGATCTGAATGTTCTAGACTGGTGGTTGATGGCTGGTGTCATTTTGAGCTACAAAATACCACCCTTCTTCCTGTTTCCGATTTTTCAAGCCCAAATGGATTTCATGGCAAGCAGATTTCCTTGTAACCAGCAATTCGAAACTTGTTTTCTCTCCTTAGTCACTTATCAAGTGAACAAGTCGGCAAGCTACACTGGATAGCTCGCAGACAGTGTGGACATGCCAACTGACAATTCAATGATGATGTCTGTTGGGTAGCATTACTTCAGGGTGGCTGTGTTGGAATGCTAAGCACGACACAGTCCCGTGCTTTCACCCGACCCTGAAGCTGCAGTCTCCGACAGACGCTGAAGGACAGCCGATGAAGGACAAAGAGTTTTGTCTTTTGAGGGTGAAACGAAACCTTGCCACGGTGTACTGTCTGCTCAGGGAACCTGGGAGCCTTCTGCACCACTTTCCCTCATCCGTATCAAACTGGACTGCCTCAAGTTCAGAGACTGGGAAAATCCACTGATGCCTTGGCTCGCTACCGGACGTTCTGAAAAGGATCGAGAAACACGTTCACTGCCAAGGCGTTTCTCGAATGCTCTTTTGGCGATCTTAGATGGCCTGATGATATGTCAAGACAAGCAGAAAACATCAGATGAGGCAGGGCTGTTTTCCCCGCCGTTGAGCAGATGCGATGGTTGCATGTACATCTTTGGAGGAGATAGAACCTGACACTGCACCAACGGACGCTCTTATCAGTAGTTGTCTCCATATGTCGATGGGGCCTCTCTGACTCTCCCTTATAAGCCAGTCCTGAGGTATTCCCTGCGATCGTTGCCAATTGGATTATGCTAATCTCACAGCCTGTTATATCTGATGGCAGATTTTATCATTGAAGTCAGGCTCTACTGCCTCGCTTCGCCCTTATTCCACTCACGGGCAAGGGATGGCTTTTTTTCTCTTTCTCTCTTTCTCTCTCGCTCTCTCTCTCTGTCTAACTCTCTCTCTCTCTGCATTCTGCATCCAGTTCCTTCAAATAAAAAACGATTCACTGAAGTAAAGAAAAAGAAAGAAAGCGACGCAGGGTACGATCCTCTTCTTTGTGCATGCAGAAAGCTTTGTCTCGTTGCCACCCCATGAAAATTCATGAGTTTACATTACCATTGATGAATTATGGATGTCTCCTAATTATTTTTTACAGCACCTAATTAATTCATCAGCATTTCCGAACGGGCCCCCCCCCCAATCGAAGGTGCGGCCTTGTAATGGCGCCCATTTGTTCCGAAGGGGAGTCTGGTTGATGATGCCTGCCTGCCTACCTGTGATACAGCTGTTCTCACCTGGCTGTGGCCCCAGGGTAGGGCTCAGGAACATAGAGGAGAGAGACCCATGGTGAGAAGGCTTCATCCCCCTTCGCTCTCCTTCACCATCAGCCTACGAGGGTGGATCACGAAGAGGGTACGCCATGAAGAACGTTCCCTCTTCCTCCCGTGTGCATATTCAGCCGCCGTGTTGCGCTTTTACCCATTGTGACGTGTGCCGTGTCGAGTGCGGAGGTGAGAGAGCCTATCAAATTTTTTTTCTTTTAAAGGAAGGAGAAATGCAGTGTTAAGGAAGTTGTTTGAGAGTCCGATTCATGAACACAAATATTCACTGAATCATGATGCAGAGAGTAGCTGAAGACAAAAAAGCGATTTGACCGGAACAGGGAAAAACTCCCCCAGGGTTTATTTTAAACACCTCCTTTGTGTCATTTTGGAACCACCTGATTCGCTGCCATCTAAAAATACATTTTATTACCACAAACGTATCCTTTTGTTCCCTCCAACATCTTTACTGAGGTCTTTGTTGACTGTTAGTCATGTGTTGTATGTCAAGTCCTGTCGGCTGCTGTGTTTACGTTATATAAGTCCCGTCATGCATGTCCTAAGGGCCCTGCATCCGAATGATGGTTTCCAGGGAAACATTGGGCTAATGGGATGTCCTTTCAGGGGAGTAGGTTGCTGTAGCATTCACGCTGGAAGCTTCGACCTCTAAGGACCCTGATTGGGGAGCAGGCGGCATCTGTTGTGTGTTTGCTGTTATTTCAACCCCAGGGCCACATGCAATGTGTCCAAGTGGATCATTTTAAAGGCATCATCATCAGAGAGAGACAGTTTAGACATTTTCAGCATTCCCCCCCTCCCCCAGCCTTTTATCCAGACTGTGAGCATATATGCATCTATATTAGTTTTTAACCAGCAGGTTGCCTAACATTTTCCTTCAAGTAAAGATGCAAAATGGAGCATCCTTCCAGATATCATATTTTCCTTTCTTTCGATATGTTACTGTGGAATCATTTGTCAGCTAGTTTGTTAAACCCATTTGTAATTGGGGTACTGTCGGCTGCAGTCCTTGTACTGTACAATGTATGTTTACATTATTTGAATTTTGGGATAATATTCCAGTTTTTGAGCAACAATGTTGTTTCCAAAGCTGTATCTTTAGATGTTACCGACTGTACTGATCTTATTTTCAGACATGCAACAGCATTGTCAGTACAGTTAAGGCCATGAATTGCAAATGGGGAAAGTGCGCAGGCTTTTTACTTGAGGCATGGTTTCCAGCCATCTGGTTAGGGTGTATATAATTGGCTGAGGGACCACTTCCCCAACCACAAGCTACGCCTCCACCGTGTACAATTTGGAATGAGGAAAGCATCACAGTTTCAAAGTATCTATCCTTACCAAATCACCCATCATGAATTTGCGTATATCTTATGAGAGCATATCATTATAAAAGTTTAAGGAAAGTATTATGAAACGCCCAAACCATAGACACAGAAGGTCCTGTTAATCCCTAGTGATGATGGTTATCTTGCTCATTATGTAAAATATCCAAAAAACTAATAATGTAATAATGTATCGCAGGCCAGCATTGTTATGGCAATATTTTTAAGAGTTGAAATATTGATGCAACCAGAATGTTTCAAATGTCCTTAATGTGGTGTATGAATACCAGCTGAATTCTATGTGAGTCATGGAGGGTATATCCCCTCTGCATTAACAACAAGTGACAACACGCTGATTAAGGCTGGCGATCTGTGGTCCATTCAAACAAAGTGTAATATCAGAGCACACGCAAACCCAAGAACAGACAGTCCTCAGAACTTTCCAATCTTTATTGGCCTTTGCAGGTTTCCACTGTCTTCTTCACATGCTAATTAGCTGTACCTGTTGCGTAAGATGCCGAAATGTCAGTCCTGTCCTTCCCAGACTTGAAGAACATTTCACTGAATGTCACCACAAAGATCATTGCCATAAAGTGGTTAATAAACATCTGAAGTACACAAAAAAACAGACAGCCTAATGGCATTCACCATGGAATACTTCTGCCCAGATAATATCCAGTGAAGTACAGCGTCCACAGACAGACCCGTTACAAATCGATTCCTGCGTGATTCTGCCAGGTCTCGATACTGAGGCAAACCTTTTCATATATAGATATTTCACAAACTGTACAATAACGTGAGAATTTATTGAGAAAGTAACCCTTCACATCCCACGTCGTTCAGATCGCCCTTGAAACAGAAAACGCATTGTTTTACGATTTGACCACATCCAGGCGTAGCGAGATCCTCTGGTTGCTATGGCAGCAGCCTGAGGGTGGAGGTGTGGTAGCAGTGGAGGTCGGGAGAGGTTGGGTGGGTGCGGTTGGGGGGGAGAGCCGGTGCCGAAGTCAGATATCAAGTCTATATCCCCTCCCCCCCCCCCTCGTCTCTCCTTCTCCTCCACCTCCTCTCCACAACCACCTCTCCCCTGCTGCTGGTCACTGGGGCGCCATGCTCTGAGCTAAATGTTATCAGTAATCTAAAACGACCTTGTGTCACATCCACGGTCGGGCGCCTCTCAAGATGTGTCGTCTGCGATCTTCCTCCCCGGGATATGAGTCTTCATGTAAATACACACATCTCCTTTTGGGATTTGCCGCACCTCCTCGAAGCTCTTTGTCCATGGGTGTCCAGTCAGGAGGCTCACAAGTCGTCGACTCACAGCAAAGTAGCCCCCGCGTGCAGATGAGGAAGCGGCCGTTGCGATCGTAAAACCCACTTCCACGCACTGAGCGCGCGCGTCGCGTAAATACCTCAATTGCTGCGTGGTTACACGAGGTATAGGCAGTGTCATTGAAGATTATACATGGGAGGATCTACCCTGTGGGTGTTGTTTTTGTCCTCAAGCAATCAGAGGGGCATGTTTACTTATGTATCAGGGGCCTTTGTGCTGTGGTGGTGGAGATTGGGCTGAGGTTGGAGAGACAGAACCAGAGGGCCCGGCACGGCTCGTTTGCCAGAGGAAGTGTCTCATCTTTTCCTAGTCAGTCTGTTCTTTCCCCTCTCCCTTCTGGATCCTAATCCACTCAAATGCTACAACACTAGACAGTTCCAGTTAAATCATTCATGGGAACATGCTGCATGTGCGCAACATCGCCGAATGACTGAATGAATCATGTCATTGTGGTTTGTAATTCTTTAAAACAAACAATATGGCGTCTGTTCATTGACATTGCCTCCAGGTCTTCCAAGCTGTAATTTTGGAACCCGGGCGTGTTTCGTTGCCGTGTTAAAAAATTAGCCGATATTTTTGTGTCATGTTTATTTTCAGTTCCTAGTTGTTGATAACGCAAAGGGTAATTCAGAGTTAAGAGCAAATATTGCATGCAGCTTACTTCCTATGTGCACGTCATTTTGTTGGTGTGTGTGTGTGTGTGCGCGCGCACGTCAAAGTATTTGTGTGCACGTGTGAGCATGACTCATGTCAACCTCTCCCCCCCCCCAACCCCTCCCTGTGATAACAAAGAGATGGCACTGCAAAGTGTTCCGCTCAGATACACCCCACTGACACGTTCACTAGATTGTTCACACAGATTATTTTTTTGTTACGTTGTAACATTTCGACTGTTACTGAGTGTCTCCTTTGTGAAATTCACACTCTGGAGGAATATACGGGTTTCCTCTCCGTTTCAACGACTTAGGACCACATGCTGGGATCACTTAGCAGTGGCGTGTGCACGACACAATGTAGAGACATTTTGTCAGTCAGTATCTTCTAATTCCCTTCCGTTCCAATATTCGTATCGTCACAGACATTCACAACTGTCCTTTAATCGTCCTTGAGTTTTCCAAACCGGAAAACTTCCAGAAACTTCGTTCCAGAGTGAAATTTCCTTCACCAAACGAGATTTAGCGAGTTGTCTGAACTGAAGAACAAGGTATGCGCTTGGCAAGAGAGTCCTCCCACTGCTCTGCCTCCACCTCGCTCATCCGCCGAGGAACACACTCATCCCCTTCCAGGGCCTCGTTATGCACAGTGAAATGGATTCAGCGAATCACAGCCTCTCTCCTCCCCATAGCGTCTGTTTAATCTGTCCTCCAATGTTTGTACAGTGGAGCCCGGGACTTGACAAGAGCCAGTGTTGTCTTTTCTGCCCGCTCTTTTTTCCCCCCGAAAGGGCGAGGAGGGAATCCAATCTGGGAGCTCCGACAGAGGCCAGGGCTTTTCATCTGGTCACACTGAAAACCTTGCTGTGATCCACCTCTGGGTGTGCTACGGGGCTTTGCGGTGCATCTCTCGCGACCTGCACCACTTCAAGGCTCTCTTTCATTCCTCCTCTCGCTGCGCGTGCGGCAGTGCCGTTTGTTGCCTCCTACCACTGTGAGGTTTCTGAGAGAGGGAGAGAGAGAAGGAAATGGATAGAGAGAGAGAGTGAGAGAGAGAGAGAGAGAGAGAGAGAGAGAGAGAGGGTGATACAAAGGTTGTTTTTTTTCTCATTGGGTGGTGGTGGACAGGAACGGCACCACCCAGTTGGACACGCTCCAACAATTGCTCCATGGTTTGCTTCATGTCAAATCTCACGCTGGCTTGTGGTCGTTGGAATGAAATGTGTGTGGTTGCTGCGGTTCTTTTAGTCTGTGTCATCCTCAGATCTTGAAGATTTCACAATAAGGTTGCGGTCATTGGAAAAGGGATTGTGCAACTGGACTAGGTTATTCAACTGAGCTGTGGTAGAAGACTGGCTTGATAACATGGAACTAGCTTGATTTCACGCTTATCATTGGTGGGAATCGGCTTTCTTTTAGGACTGGCTGTTTGTAGCCAATACAGGGGCAGATTCATGATTCATACAAATGTACATTCCGAGACAGGTTTTGTTTCTGGTTGGTTCTTGAATTTAAGTACTGAAAGGTCTTCAGATGGAGAAGCTGGGAGGGAAAAAACAAGTATCCCTTTGGGCCAAACCGCCTACACGTGAATTAACCAAGATGCCCAGTCGCCGCCAATCTCTTTGTGTTTGCCAATCTGGCACCATCCTTTTCATTTTGGCTCCAAATGTAAATCCCTGTTCTCTGCTCTGACAAAATTAGCAGTGTTTAGTTGATTATACTGGTTATTGTGTTCTGTCCTGATGGCATTGTATGAAAGTTGAAAAGCCCAGCAAAAACATCCAGACACTGGAGGAGAGATTTGCTCGCCAAAACACGCTTCACGAAAAACCGACTGCACACTGCATGAATTATCATCCGTGTGGGAAACTGTTGTTTCAGAGAAGGAGTGAATTTGAGCAAAAGGTGTGGGGATTCCAAAGCATTGTAACCTTGAAAGGTTCGTTCCCAAATTTGAAACCCATTTTTCTCGATGAGGCTGTGAGTAACAAAAGGATGTTTTCCCGAGGATGAGAAGCTGACACATGAAGATCAGTGGAGTAAATTCAAAGGCTTGGACAGATGTGTTGATTGATCCTTCAACAGCAGTTAATTGAAGGTTTGGGAACAGGAGATAAAGAAGCGTGTCTGGAGGACAAGGCCAAAGTACATAGCTACCAACTCGAGTCCGTATATATCCCAGGGCTTCAAAGAGTAACTTTACGGGGGAAACTGAAAGATTATTTCAAAGTCACATGAAACAGGCCGGAAGCATCTTTATCAATCAGAGCAAGTGTTTCTCCTGAAACTAACAATTATGATAACAGTTTCCTTTAGGGGGGCTAATTGTCATTCATATGCATTCAGCATTTTTTAAACATGACTTGAATCGTCAAAATCCATCTTGAGAAAAGGCAAATTATGTGGAGAGAAATGTGCACGAATCTCGAAACATATCCGGAAGGTGCCAATGTCTTTTTCCGAAAACAATGTCATTTGTGATATGTGTGAGATTTGGATGCAGGCTGGTAAAAAGAAATGAAAAGAAATGAAAAGAGACAGAAAAAAAAAAAGAACATTTTTGAAAAGTTAAGTCTTTCACTTCAAGCGGCGAGGAGAGAATGGGGATGACTCCAACCCTGGAGAGACACGCTGGCATGGAGAGTGAGGGAGCCATTTCAAATAGAAGGGACACTCTGGGAATGACTCCCATGGAGTTGAAACAGAGAGCAGAGGGCTCTCTCTTATTGTCTGCAAGAAGATGAAAGACCTTCATTCTGGGACAGAAATAACCGAGCCGAGCTGAGACGAAAGGTTGACACAATGATGTACAGACAGGGGCCCAGAATGTGTGATAATGTCAACACTGGCTTGGAAGGAAGAAGACTGGCTGTCCAATATGGCTGGCACCTATGGACCTGCTGACTGTTTCCGATAACTTGTCACAGATAGAAGATTTGCGGGTTCAACTTCAGTCAAGTTTGAATCTGATAACGCCCCAGCTACACTACAGAACTATTTCAAGACTTTTTCCTCTAAGCCTTTTGTTAGCCAAGGTTTCAAAACAGCTGCCATGCGATGATAAGAACGCGGAGCAAAATGAAAGGCAACCGGCACTCCGAGGATGCTGAATCAACAGAACGGACTTGGTACAAGCTGTATCTTCTAGATTGGATGTGTGAAGAACAGAACAGAATTAATATCTTCTCTCAGTTCAATCGAAATATCACTGTGACTTCGGCTTTGAAATGGCATCGAATGTGATCAAACTCAAACATGAATATGCATGCTGATTGCTTTTGGAGACAGTAAAAGCCTACAGTTGGATCAAGGATTTTCCTCACATTTTCAACATTTAGCTATTTTTATGCCATCGCAGTTACAGTTTCGAATTTACACTCTTATAGGCTTTAGCGATTCACTTTTATTACTGTGACGAAATCCCTTAAATTGGAAATTCAAATGAACAGCATGAACGCACTTGTGTCTTGTTCCAGGTTGAATGCAGTGTATATGCCTGATGATGTTATTTACAGTAATGCTACAGTAAATAGCTAGGGCAGTGATGAGAAGTTGGATGAAAAGATTAAGCTAGATAGAATCATGAGAAGCCAAAGACAAATGTAAGATTCATCAGCCTGAATAGTTGTATGCCGCAAAACATGTAACAGTGTGTCAACCAAGAAGTGAATGGAGTACTTTAAATGCGTATTTGGGTGTCTTCCAGAAAGAAATAACTTTGGGTGGCTGACCTTTTGTTTACAGGACTCCTTTGCAATGTGTGATGAATGTGAAATCATGGACAGTGACAAGGACGGATACAAAATAAAATCCAGTTACTTGCATACCCATCTGATTAAGAATGTAATCTGTAGTATAAATTAACGCCTTCAGGGTATAAGAATACAGGTGGTGATTATTACTTGTAGGCCAGGACTAAACAGACTTTTAAATATGTCAATCTGTAGGTGATGGAATTTCATTCATATGTGGATGGTTCCTTGCAGAAAGCCTTTCATTTTCTCTTTGATTGGCCATGGAGTTGACATTTAAATCTATTTAAAGAGACTGGGGAGAGGTGTCATGAATCTGGATGTCGATCACCCACAATTTCATTCTTCACACTGGTATTGTAGGCGTACCCTGTTTCACATGCTTCTAAAGTTGGTGGGCTATTGTAGGATTTTGTCTCCATGACCACAAGGTCTCAAGTTTGGTGCTTGTTAACTCATATTTATATCCTGGTGAGATGCTTGGTGTCATGATTACCTTTCAAATTTAGATTGCAGCTTGAAACGTTCTCCCACTAAAGCTAGTCAAGAGTGCACCCATTTACATCACTAATTTTCAGAGGCTGCCGATGACAGCTATTGTCAGAGTCAGGCAGTCATGTTGATGGCTGATTATGGAGGAAATGGCATTCAATTAATATTGGGAAATGTCATGAAATTACCTGTGTCAATCATTTCATTGGTGCCACTTTCATGCCATGGTCATGCTGGTCAGTCACCAATGGCGAAAAGGCTTTACCTTGCGACTGTAGAGGACTCAGGATCTTTTGATGTGGTTTCTAGGACAGTCTTTGTGGGAAAAGTTGAGGATGTTGAGGAAGTTACTTGCAAAACACCTGTGCAAGACATCTCTTTCTTCTTAACAGCCGTGTTCTCTTCAGAAAATCTTCTACATCAACATTTCAAGGCACTCTGTTTTGAAAGATCTCAGCTTGTGTTTGCTGGTCATACTTAGTTAATGTAATATTGGTTAAGTACAGTTCACAGGTGTGATTGATAAGGTTTTGCGGCCTGATTGCTCTTGAGTAAATGATTTCAATTGACTGGGAGGAATTTAGGGATGTGCTTTTCCATTCCGTCTCCTGTCTTATGCATTAAACACTTCTAATTTTGTGGGCCAGTGCACTCAATTATTCCATTTTCTCTGTCTTACCAGGGAGAATATTCTCGCTCTCCATGTAATGGCTCTCATTTGTGAGTGATCAGTTTGTCATGGTTGCTATGTGGATGAGCAGCGCTCCCCAGAGATTTAGGACTAATGTCAGACCGGAATGAACTCTCTGTGGAAACATTGTCAATTACAACTCTCCCGTAACTAGTAGGAGGTTTAATATCACCGTCAGTAATAAGACCCTGAAATCCTGTTCTCTTTGAAATCCCGTATAATGTCTCTTTCCAGACAGCCTCTGTAATGTACCTTGGTAATCAAATTACTTCTCTGACACGTTACAGATGTAAAGTTTCCATGAGGCTAAGTGTTTTAGCCTGCTTCCTCATACAGTTCCCGTTGGTGTGAGAGCAATAAATGGGCGATGGACATTGTAACATGCTACATGTTAGCAGACAAAAGGAGGAAGTACTGTACATGCTAGCAGACAAAAGGAGGAAGTGGGAGGGGGGGGGGAGCTAGCTGTCAAAAGAGGGACAGATGTTTGTAGTGGGTGTCATGATTTAGCAGTGGGTGTCCTCACCAATACCAGCTTGTCTCAGAGTAGCAACTACATGAAGGGCAAGCCATTGTAATGAAGTGCCCATTCAAGATGGAAAATGTTATCTGGACGTCTCAAAGCTATTGGGGTGCCTGCGTATATGTACACATCCCACATGTTTACATTCCCTAAAAAAAAATCTGTTGTGTGTGCTTTACCCAACAAAAACAGCTTCCGAAATAAGCTTAATGAAGTGTCGATTATTTCCAAAGCTGTCGGAAGTTCTGGGGCAAGCTGGCTGCGTAGCTGGCCGTTAATTATCCCAGTGGAAAATTCGTAATGTGTCAGTTATGTCTGATATGTCACAGAGCTGAAACCACCCCAGGCTGTAATCATCCTTGCAAATGTTCCCGGGGTGACATTTACAAGATGATAAGAAATAATTTGTCCAATCACCTGTCTTCCCCTAGATCGGCAAGCCCTGTCTCCTGCAAACTGTTTGTGTTCTAAGTGTCTCAGCTCTAATCAGAGGGTTTCTTCGGGGGCCCAGATTAACTCTTAATTACTCTACTAAACCAGACAGATTGCTATTGCAAGGCTTTGATATTTCCTTCGGTTCCAACATTTCGAAGCGCCGTCAAAGGAGGGGAATGGTTCCGACGAGGGCCAATAAATCACTACAGGCGGCCATATCCAATACATCACAGTTTAATCAGTCCGTCGGAAGCCCACAGAGGACACGGGAGTTCCGGGTGAAGGGCCGAGGCATGCTAATGACAATCAGATCGGCGGTCGCGCCATGTCATTAAGTGGGAGGAGCGGCCGTGACGTACGCCAATTGGGCGTCCGCCTCCCGCGGCGGCAGCAGCCGGTGGAGAGAGAGAGGGAGACTCGTCGGACGTGAGACGCGTGTACGGTCGGGGGGCCGCAGGATCGTCGGGCCGGCGCGCGGCTGTTTACCCCGTGTGCGACGCCGAGCCTTCTGTGCGGAGAAGGGGAGCGTTGAGGTGTAGGATCAAGAAGGGGGGGAGAGAGAGATGGGGGGGGGGGGGGGGAGATGGGGGGCTGTTGTGTGGTAATTGTAGATGGAGAGAGGACTGTGGAGATGCTTTCTTTAAGGCCGGGTGATGCAGATGGATTTTGCGGGGGGGGGAGGGAGGGGAGGGGGGGACTGTGCTTTGTATCGCAGTGTGATTTTCCTTTTCTCTCTTCCTCCTCCGTCATCTAAGCCTGCCTCATCTATTCGGCTCATTAAGATTCAGAGGATGGCTTCTTGCTCTCCTTCAAGTGAAAAAAGAAAAAATAGATTGTTGGCAAGCAATAGGCTGTAATGACCAGTCGGGTCACCCCGGGAATTCAATCTTAATGAAGGTTGTTGTCTAGTATTAGAATGGCCTACACGCTTATAAATTATACAACGTTTAAAAACGTGCAAACCTCGTAAACCTATTGCATTCTTTATACGCGTCAAAACAAACATGAAACAAACAGTATTTTCCACAAGAGGAACATACGGTTTACTCCATTTGTCATTGTGCAGAACAAAACCTCGCTGAGCCCAATTTCATGTTTTTTTTCTGGTGGTGATCAAAATTGGTCAGTTAGTCATGGTGTGGGTTGTGCCAGTGTGACAGGTATGTAACAGCTGTAGCCACGCTCCGTCACGACAAGGCTTGTTCGCCACTGACTGGGCTCGAATGCACGACCTCCGACTTGCCAAGCGTGACCACTACCAGCTACGCCAAAGAAAAGCTAGCCCTTCGTTGACGCACATACCTGAGGAGTGAGTTTCACGGTTCTAACTCCGTTACACCTGCTAAGTCTCCCTTTAGTACTTCCAGTGCTGACGTGGTCTCCGTGAATCCCGCTGAGTCCTTGGCGGTTCCAGCCTGGTCTTCCCTCTCATTAGGGCGGGTTAGCAAAGCAATCATACCTCCTACACACGTGAGGGGCTCATCAGTAGGCCAGCCTGAGGGCCAAACCGTCTCATCAACATACACACCACCATCCTCCTCCCCTCCCTCGCCATCCCCCTCCTCCTCCCTCTACCTCTGAACACTCCAAGCTCCAGATCACAGAGAGTTCAGGAAGAAGACGAAAAAAACCTTCTTTCCAAAGTGAGCCATCAGGTGTCAAGACAACCATGCTTCGCACTTTCCGGATTGACTGAAAAGAAGAACATATTTGACATTTGTAGACTGCTTTTGGCCCCAAAGTCATGTCGATTGATTGAGTGTTGATTTGAACAAGTGGCGCATCGGGCACTGCAAGTTGGCAGACGTTAGACAGTCCTTCGCACACCCAAAAACAATTCAATACAGACATCCCTTTGTTGACCCGCGTATCAGCTGAAATCCTTGGTGCTCACGAAAGAGAGACATTGTTGCCATAGAGACAGAGATATCACATGATTACAAATCCGGTCCTGTCAGAGAGGATTCAGCTCTTGGAGAATGTCCTGCTTGTGACAACTCTTTAACAAGCCTGCAGCGTAACAATTGAACGCAGCATAACAATTGAAAAGTTAAGTCACTTAGGGTAGAGATAAGAATTCAGTAGCATTTTTTTGGTACGATTCTTGCCTCCCAGTTAGATACACTCATTTAGGGTTTGAAATGTTTTCTTGTGATTTATTTTCTTTATGTGACGTGTCAGAAAATAACGTAAGAAAGCCGTGATCGTGTCAGGGGCGTAATCATAATATATACTGGGGGGGACACATCCCCCCCAATATTCAAATCTGGTCAAAATGTCCCCCCCAATATATTAATATAAAAATATAAATAAAATATAAATGTGCTATGCTATGACAGGCAACCATGCAGGCTGTCCGAAATTATCATAAAAAATGTAATCATATTCATAACTCAACTTAAAAAGTGTTCAGGGGGGACCCTCAGACTCCCCAGCAGATCACCCCCCCCCCCCCCCCCCCCCCCCATGATGACTTCATGGCTGCGGCCTTGGATCACGTTGAGTGCAAACGTGAATACTCATTTTTTCCTTTTTTCTTTGTGGAACCGCTACTTTACTGCACACATTAAATTTACGTAAGCACCCCACTTCACATTAGTCACGTAAGAGTTCATTGTTGGTGTTAGAGAGATCGTTTTCACAGCATCAGACATGGTCAGCTAGAAACCATATTCCCCCTGCTACAAACAGGTACACACGCACATGCACACACACACACTCACCTTGAAGAGCAGGCTTCACGATGATACTTTCACTCCCCCACTGTTTTGCTTTACATAAATTACTCGTGTAATGCTGGCAAGGTTTCTTGGGATCGGGTGTTGTTTGCGGAGTGTACGATGGTGGCAGGTGGAGCAGGAAAAGCAGGTGTCCTAGCACAGTGTGCAGAGGCAGTCGGAAATAATGACTCTGAACATCACACTGCGAAGAGAGACGGCAAGTTTCAGTGTTGGAGAGCGTCTGAAGTAAACTGTGCTAGTGTGACATTTTGGAGCTAGACACTCGTGGACAGTCTTCGGCTGCTCTACGCGTGTTGATTTAGTGTGTGTGTGTGGTCAAAAAGAAATCAATTCCGGAGGTGAAGTTGTAAAAACTAGCCCGGGCGCTTCGGACGGCGATAAACAAAAGTTATACGCTCAGGGTATCAGTTTTACATCTCCGAAATGAAACCCTTTCATGGCTTTTTTTTTCCACCCAAAGAAATACACCTGGTCATAAAACATTTCGAAACCCGAATGCATTCCTGATGAATGTTCAGCAAACGCTTTTGGAAGAGTTCCGCTATGACAAACCCAGAGCTATGCTAACGCAGATGGAGGCCGACTCTGGATATCAAGATACCCGTAATCCTCAATGGCACAACAGCAAATAGGATTTAGTCCATATTGCTTTGTTCGATGGCAGGTGACACGTCTATTCTAATCCATGGGGTCTGACCAGCAGGTGGCTACTGGAGAACAATAAGCCCGGTTACTGCAGACTTATCCCTGGCTTTGACCTGCGTCTTTACCCCTCTCCTTCTCATTTAGACCAGACCAGACCAGAGGCCGGATCACGTCCAGACAGCTTAGCCGCTGTTGACAAAACCCTGTACAATTGGATGAAATCTCTCCTATTTTGATCTGCGGCTCTGGTCTGGGAGAGGCTCTAGAGCTGGGTCTCAACCGACACTCCCGTCTTTTGTCTTTGCGTCGCACTCGGGTGATCAGGATGGAATAGCTGAATCCTCGAAAGCCCCACTGCCAAATCCGGGCGGGGTTTTATCCACGAAACGCATAGGTACACCTCAGCCTGTCATCCGCCTTTTTCGTCTTCGGTGGAGAGACCGACTGACCGGCCGTCAATCTCTTTCACCGAAAATTCGGCCTGGGTTCGGAGGAACCGCACGGGGTGTGCATGTGGCGAAGGTTGTTTGGTTTGTGTGAAGCCATTCAATACTTCCTGGGGTTTGACTTTGACATTGAGTCAGGCTTCTGTGCATCGGACAACAAAGCCTTGCCTCTCTGGCCCTAACACAACGCCCACACATAGCCATAGGGACAATGTATTCTTGGAAGAAGTCTTCTTTTGATCAGCCTCTGACTCATCTGCTTGACCTGTATGAGCACGGCAGTGAATAAATAACAACAGGTTTGATTGCTCTGAAGTTGGCTGAGAATGTGCCTGGGCCAATGGGTTGCTCTGCGATGTTGAGACAGCATTGCATGCTGCGTGAGACGATGCTCGTTTTAATGAGACGAGATGAGCAAGCCAATTGGCTTGAAAACGTTGCGCTGGTTGGAGATCAAGTTAGTTGTTAGAGCATGGGTGGGTCCTTGAGATGGCTGCAGTTCTGTTTGATAAAACACACGACTGTATACGTCCAAACGTACAGCACAGCATAACCCCCCCGCTCATGGAGTTCAGGTGTTTAAGCCACGCCCCTTGCTCACAGGTGCGTGTGGGGGGGGGGGGGGAGGAATTCCATGTTAACGCCCATGGGTTTGGAATGGGATGTCAAACATGCTCACATAAGTGTGATGGTTAGGTGTCCACATGCTTTTTCATTTCAAATCTACTCAGCAAAGTACTACTGTGACGATTTTCTACCAACAAACACTTTGCTGTTCACCACCATTGTACCCCATGTACATACTTAATAAGGCATGCAATTCAGAATATCCATATCGAATCAATACTGAAAGCGCTGCCGGAGGTTTCTGCATAACCTATCGTGGTTAGTGGGCTTTATGATGAGCCCTCGTGAGTAACGAATGTGTGACTCATTACGCTGGTACAGTGATGGGGAGAGGTACATGTGGTCGGGAAGAGGACGACATTGATACCTCGTGTGGTTGTGCGTGTGTTTATGTGCGTGTGTGTGTTGCTTTTCTTGCTGAGCATCCTTGCTTTTGTCAGAATCTCAGTCTGGCGTTTCGCAGAAGGGGAAAGGAGAGAATGACAAAGGCGGGTGGGGGTGAGGGGGAAGGGACAGGACGTAATTCAATCTTTTTTTTTGTTTTTTTTTCTGGACAGATTCTTTTTCAGGCCTATGAAAGTCAGTATTCCTGGTGGAGAGAGATGAGTGAGGATATTGGGTAGACTTGTGCCACCAGAGACACCGGGAGCAGGGGCCCTGTCTGTAGACCCCCCCCCACCCCCCCGCCCCCCGGCCCTCAACCCCACCCCTCCCCACCGCAGTGCTGGCCTGGAGTCTGTTACAAGGCCATCGCAGAAGCAGTGGTTCATCTGCAACATGCTGTAAGGTTAGGAGGGAACAGTGTTTTCAAATAAGAGAGAGGGGGGGGGGGGGGAGTTCAGATCTTTTCACATCTACAGAGCTCATCTTTTATCAAAACAGTCAGAAGTAGGACACATTTGCCTTAGGTTCACTGTCTTTCGGTGATGTTTTTTTTTTTTTACGTTTTTTTTTAAATGTTTGTTCTGATGCAAATTGACAAGTGAACACCACTCCCCCTGTGGTCGACAAACTGAACTGAAAAGGCCTCATCGATCTGGTGTTGCTCATTAGCGCAGCTTTTCGTTGGAAAAAGCGCATGAAGGACGTGCTTGTGTGTAAGCTGACATTATACAGCATGCCAAGCAGGATGCATCGCCTCGTCGGTTCATTATACAGCGAGTCTTGGCCAATTCTGCCCGGTGAGTGTTTGCATAAGTACATAATCAATACAGACCAGAGGCAGGAGCACAGAGGGGGGAAAGATCGATACCCCTGCCTCGCCTCGGAGTGTCGTCAGGTGTCGTCGAGGAGCCACCCGCGTTGGGTTCGGGGGGCCCATGTTATTCGCCGAGGTCACGGCGACGAGCCCCTCTCCGCCGCGTCTGGGCGTGGACGCGGCGTGGCGCCCAGACTCTCCCCGGGCGGCGCGCATATGGCGGGGATCCGCAGGAAGTGGGCGCGCGCGGGGAGGGGGGAGGAGCATAACTCACCGTTTTTTATGACGGCGCTTCACGGCTCCCATCACTGGTGGAGGGGGTGGCGAGGGGGTGCTGACAACTCTGTATGTGTTTCTGTGAGTGCCTCCTCGCCCACATCTCAGGGAGCTGATGAACTGACTCGTGTAACTCTGCGCTGGTGGGGTGCAGATGACAAATACCTTCCCGGGAAGTCTTGGCAGCGGCACGTCGTCTGCGCTCGCGGAGGGGTCACCTTGCTACACTCAAAGTCTGATGGCAACAGCCTGTTCGACGCCGTGTCGTTAGGCCTGTCGGGATGATGTCGTAGGTGCACGTGTTCGATTCTTCCTTGGGGGGGGCAAACAAGTGCACAGCTCTCCGGTATCACTAGCGCCGTTGTACAAACTTGAATACACCAGTTCCCAGTGGGTCTGACTTAGGTTGCGTATATATAGACTGTTTCAATTCTTAAGAGACAACATTTTGCATTTCGACATGAAAGGTGAGAGCGAGTCATCTACAGAACACAGGTTGGTGCCATTTATCGGGGGAGTAATTCTCTCTCTTTGCACATTCCCCTCTACCTTCTTAACATTTCATTAACTACATTAACTCAGATGCCCAGTGACTCCCCTTTCCGGGTGCAGTATAATCAACTTCCACCCTCTACATTAAGACTCTGGAGACCTGCATTACCATTCTAGGTGGACGACCCAGACAGCAGATTCAACACCGACTTTTTAGCATTTAGCATTTAGCCTGTCTTCAAGGCTGGCCGGGATCCCAGGGGAGGACTGTTGAGGTGTAGCGTTGAGATGTGCCGCGTCTGCCGGGACCAGCTGCCTGTCCCGAAGCGCCTGGCTCCCCCCAGTCTCCCCCCAGTCTCCCCCCAGTCTCCCCCCAGTTCCCCCCTCCCCCCAGTCTCCCCCCAGTCTCCCCCCAGTCCCATGAAATAATTCGCTCCCCCGCCCCCCACACCGGCTTCCAACCCCTCTGTTCAAAGCGCCCCTCATGAATACCCATGTTCTCATTTAGTAGTGTGTGAGCTCGTCTAAATATTGATGAAGTCGGAGCGAAGTGACTGGGTGATACCTGTATCTCTTCGTCTGACCCTGACTTAGCTTCTGAATCATGCAACAGCTGCTTGACCTTCTCGTCAGATCTCCACTAACGGCCGGCTTTAACCCGTGGTTGAAGTGAAGCGCAGCTCCGAAAGGATTTCTGACCTGAGCTAGCCACCCGGCTCTCTTGTTCTCACGAGCTGTCTGCAAGCTTACAATCCCTCTGCACTGAATACAGAGGAGAGAGGGATCTCGCAACTTTCAAATTTGATATGGCTCCCTCCAGGTGTTTGTCGTTTTGAAACAACGGGTTATTGTTCCGATAAATTTTATTTGCAAATGTTGGCACTTCCAAAATGTTGTCCTATCTGCAATCCTCCATTTTGCTATGGGATTCATATTTTATTTGTGTAATACTGCAGTCCACTCAAGTGAATGACAAGGCCTTCAGTTTTCCCTATGACTGGGCATCGGTAAATGTAGTTAAAGTTGAATACACAAAGTTAGTAATGTCATGCCCTGGTGGATGATTTATAGTGCTTGATTATTATTCATTTTCTGGAACAACTTGCTCTATACACCAATTAAAGCCTATTAGGCTTTACGTCAGCTTTTTGGGCCTCATTTTCTTTTGGTTGGAGTACACCACCATAAAAATACAATTAGTCCCCATCGCTCTCAAGGTGAGCACCTAATTGAAATGTATAGAAAAGATTTTGCCGCACGCGTGGGGGCACCGAGCTCCTCTTTGATTGTTCCGCTGCAAATCAATGTCATTTCCCCAGCAGTCGCACCGGAGACCTGTCACAAAGGGATCCCGTTTCAGGAGAGGAAGAAAGGGACTGGCCGACCACACACCAAAGACCTCTTTTCTCCCTGCTAATACTTCCATTTCTCATTTCGAGGCCTTTTTGTCTTTTTTTTCCCTCCCCCTGGGCCCCGCCCACCGATACGTTGATTCGCGGGACCTCATTATTTGCGATGAACCTTGTGCTCTATGTTAACCTGGCCTGAGGATGATTGGAGGCTCCGAGCAGGAGATGTATCGTTGAGGGATACACGTTCGATTGAGGCCGGTTGTTATATGGGGATAGTCGCTTTTTTGTTTTAGATGGGCTGTAGACTGTACATTTCTGAATTTGAGAATGCATATACGGTTCTACAAGTGGTTCACCAGAGAGATACAGATAGAGAGGCAGAGACATCAGAATTTGTTTTATTTGTCATGTAAGTTCTCACAAACAAAGAATTTCCTGTGGCAGGAAGGTGCAAAACAAGAAACATAAACGATATACGGAAAACAGTAGAGTGTACAAAAGTCTACCTAATACTAAAGAACTAAACAATATGTAAGACATCAAATCTAAAATAGGGCAACAGTGCCATGGGACAAGGTGGCTTGTGCGATGTGCAAGAAGGTGGTGGATGGAAATAGATGTGTTAATGTCAGTGTGAGTCCTTGGCTTTGTTGAAGAGGCCGGCAGCGGATGGAAAGAAACGGTTCTTGGCGTGAGGTTTTGGTCTTTATGGACCGCATACAGAGAGACAGACAGACAGACAGACAGAAGGAGGTAGCAAGAGAGACACAGCAAAGGGCCACAGCGAGGTAGGGAGAGTCCAAAAGAGAGGTGAGAGCGACAAAGCTCAGCCTTGTCATCCTATAGGGCCCCGTAATGAGAAAAGTAACCAGGCGTGAGGACTTAGTCCTGGGTTTGTAATACTTAGGTAATACTGTAAGTCTCCCCCATGACCACACACGGTTGTAAACATCACGCGGGATACGCTCAAGAATTTCATTCAAACTGCAGGTACACCAATAGGCCTACATGATCGTTTTTGAAGGATTTGAATCGATGTTTTGACTGGCGTCGGGTTCAGTCCGGTATCAACTGTAGCTCTGGTGTCATTAAATACCATCTTGTAACATTGGCTTGAAAGTGGTTTTCTCTGTTGCCGAGCTACTGAGGGGTCATTGTGAAGGGCCGTACGAAATCACATGATGTAATCCTTACTTCATTTAGCTCGCGTGGTAATTCTATAACCTTGGTAAACACATAACCGCCACTTATGTGCTGGAAAAAGAATTTAAAAAGTATTTGCGTTCCCAGCACTAATTGTGTTTAAGTAGTGAACACAGACCTATCTATTCGACTAGACGTATTCACCAAGCCTTAAAGTTTCTCGTAGTTCTGTCGTCCATGGCCCTCATTGTCTGCATCAACAGTTATTGGTATGGTTATCTACTTTTAGTACTATGTGTACAGTTTTTAAGTTGAAATATGATGTTTTCCCCAAGATTTGACATTATGCATCACAAAATGTCACAAGCAACATCGCAGAGTTTTAAATAGACGGAGGTAATATGAAACGCAAGACTGATTGCCGCATTTTCACGACATGATTTAGAGTAATGACATTTTCATATTACCTGCAAAGGTCAGCCTGTTTTGCTCATGTTCTCTCACTTGCCAAGCTTCAAACAGAAACGTTATCACGGTCAGGGCGAAATTGCTGTCAATCACAGCCGTGTTTAATACATTTATCTTCACCACTTGGCAGGCATCCTAAAAAGAAAAGAAAATCCAGATGTACACGGCTTTGTTTTCAGGAACTGTTCGGCTTTGCTCTTATCCAATGTACCGTACCTGTTAGAAATAATTAAATTATTCCCATCAATTATTTTTCATGCTATTGATTTATGCATTTTTTTTTTACTTTCCTTTGAGTCTGCGCTAATCATTAGACGCATAATAATCACTTTGTCATAAGCTGTGGCTTAATACACATTCAATGTCAAGACGCTCTGTGTGAAGATAATGGAGGGCTAATGGAGAATTTTTGACACCTATTCAAACGTGAAAGAGAGAGAGAGAGAGACGAGGCCAACGCAGACTGCAAGGATGTTGCAATCACTTGGAGGTTTCGTCAAAAGAATATGACGAGTTCATCGAGATTTGAATGGCTCGAGAACATGAATATCCACGTAACTGATTTGTGAAAATAGTCCTATGGCTCAGTCCTTTTGAATCACCACAACAGGTATGAAAAGTGTTGTAATGTGGAATATATATATATATATATATATATGGAGAGGGAGAGGGAGAGGGAGAGGGAGAGAAAAAACAACATTAAAGACCCTACAAATATTTGACTCCCTCCATGACTGCAGGGGTTGCGGTTCTGTGCGTTTCCCGGAGGGTCAACGGTTTACCGCGGTTAAGACGGTCATCTTCGGCGTGGTCACATTTCGTCCGAGGCTCCTCTCTGACCCAGTGAGTCCGAGCTGCCCTGACCATCTGTCACTGGAAGTACCTTGAGAGATGCTCTGATGTGCCTAATATTAGCAGTTCTTCCCAATGCACATCCCCTCAGAGGCAGTATCCTGGGGGATGACCATCTGGTGGCTTAGTTTAGGTGCTGGAGGATGGGACGTGGCCACTGCTTGCCCATATAGGGCAGCACTGCTTCAGTGGACTGTATGTTTGAAGTCTTGCATGCACCTCAGTGTCGGTTCATCACGTCCCCCATAAATAGACCCTTTTTAAGGAGGTCAAGAGCTAAAGAAAGAGCGTTTTCGTGGATAAAAGACGATTTTTCTTAGATAAGTGGGGTTTCCTGGTGTGTTGTGATTGTGCCTGCGACGCATGCCCTTTCTACAGTGCCCGTATTGGTTGCATTGCTGCTAATCTACACTGTAATAATGACCGAGTACATCCTGTCAGTTGAGCATTCGACCTTGGGCTTTCATAGACATGGATACTGTGGGTTTGTGATGCAGACACAGGGATAGCATGCCTTCGGCATGGGCCTGAAAGCCTGTAAACTGTACATCTGACTCTGAAAACGTCTGACATCCTGTTTCTGTATAGCTCTTGGGTAAGTCTTTCCAACACAGGATCATCCAGAAACGGTGAATCCGGTGAACTGACGCGAGATAAACAGGAGAGCCGATTCAGGAAATCCATGCGTGTGTTAAAAAAGTTCCATACTTTTGCTTCTGCCTCTATAGTGTCTGTTCCACGGGGACTGAATTAGTATTCGGGTAAATTGTTTAATGCATTTACTGGAGGGCTGTACACAGGTCCCAGAGCAGCGTGCGCTACCGTGTGCACAGGCATTTAAATACAGTGATGCATCATGCAGTGTTAGAGAGGGCCATTCCTATGGAAACAGAGGGTTGATTTTAATTGCCACTTTGTGCACTCCCACGTAACTCTAAGACTATTATTTAAATTAATTTCTCGTTTTTACTTTCAGGACAAAAACTGAGGTTTAATTCTATTCCGTGTTTTTAGGATAACTATGTCTATAAATCATGTTGTTCTATGGTTTTTATTTAAATGCGAGTATAATAAACAAACGACTACAAGGCACACTTAACCAACGTGCAATATTCTGCTTAGATTCAGTCAAACACCTACAAATAATAGTCCCGTAGTTGTAAAAGACTCTGTTTCGGTCTAGAATAGATGCAGGCCCAGTTGCCTGCTAAGCGTTTCCAGGATGAAGATATGTAGTCGATACAGTAGGCAGTAGGCTTCCAAATGGCTTGTTTTCCTGTGAGCCCAGCTCTAATGATACCCGCTGGAGAGCAGCCCATCTCCTCAGCTATCCTCCAGAGTGAGGCTACGGGATATCTTATCTGGGCTCCATTTGGATACTGCTCACCACTACACGGCTCTGCATTCAAGAAATTAAAAATTAACCAGCCTGATATCTTTTTTTTTTTTGCTCTCCATCCCAGGCCGAGGGATGGGAAAGAGAAGATTCCCACTGTGCAATGAGATGGAGTAGAGGTTACGTCAGCCACTGAATATTACGAGAAAATGCTGACCGAAAAAGTCTGAATAAAAATACACGAGCCACGTGACTCAAAACAATTATTAAGGAACTAGTTTGCAACAGAGCCCATTCCAGAGTTTTCCAGAAAACACTCAGAAAATTCAAGAAAACAAATAAATAAAGAGTTGACACTAGTTGCTGAATTCGAGAAATACGATTCTGAACAATTTCATTGGTGCAGAAACACTGTAGTGTGCTGAGAACGACATCATGTGGACCAGTAGTAAGACCAAATAAACCTTGAGGAGAATATGAACAGGCAAGGTTTGAGCTTGTCTCTCACTTGCGAGTCACTTTGTCATATTGGCACTTGGATGCATTCGTTCTTCTCAATCAAACACTCTTCACGGCCGGTCGCCTTTTGTTGTCTTCTGCCTCTTTGTCAGAGATGACGTCTCGTTGTTTTCCCTACCAGATTAGTCATCGATTGCTGTAAGGTTGAGTGCCAGCTCACGTTAAAAAGAGGACTTTCCTCCTATCGCAACACATGGTGTTGTCTCAGTTGACTCACTTATCTTTACTGTAGCTTCTGCCATGGACCCTTAAGAAGCGTGTTCACGACACACGCAAATGATCATTCAACATAAATGGGTTGACGTGAAAATTGCATTACCCAGTGTATATTTTCTGTTCCTTGATATTCAAGAGTGGGTAACATGTACCTGTGTTCTGTATCGCGTGTCCTCATCTACTCCGACGGAACCGCATCAGAACTGTGTTTTCCTCATGTGAACCAAAGACCACGGTGCAACAGCGATCTTCATGTTGCACCTGCTGTAGTCAGGAATAAAGTACCTCCCAGCCATTCTATGTCGTTTTGCACCAGTGTGATCCGGTAAAAAAACTAACATATTTCTAATTTCTTCTGGTTACATTCAACCGGGTTGCCTCGCGTTGTGTTCTAAATTGCTTGGCTCACTCTTGGGCTGCCCGACTCTTCTTGCTTCAATACTAACACAATGAAGGTGTTTTAACGGCGTCAATTCAAAGTGGCTCACAGGAATCAATGGCAGGGATTTAATTAAAGGTTGCGGTCTTCATTCGGGGTGACATTTCCAATGAGAAAAGACAGATGATATTTGTTGGATGATAGGATAGTGTGGCCATGCCAGAATGATAGAGATCTTTGCTTTAACTGGAGTCTGACAAGGCAGATAGTCCACTCAGACAATATTCTCTCTCAAGAAAATGTAAATGGACCTACGGTTATATCACAGATTCATCCGGCATTTAATATTGATTTGAAAAGCGTCTTGCTGATGGAGAGGGTTTGCATAACTTAGTAATGAAATGACTAATCCCTGTTTGTCACCATACTATCTCTCCACTCAAACATCTTTCACTGAACAATATCAACACGACTCCCCGTGCACAGACACACACACACACACACACACACAATCTTTTGTCCAATCTACTTTCATTGTGGTGGCTAGCTGGCTCACTCTGTTGACCTTTCAATATCAGATAGTGTCTGACTACTGTCGTGGCTCGCTGTGCCAGTCTGATATCTGTCTTTAATCACCTCATCCTCATTTTATTCTTTGGCTGGAACTTAAACAAGACTGCAGTTACTTCTATTCAGCCGGGCCCCAGAGCAAGTCCTGAAGTAACTTTGTAGAGTATTCGGACTCGCATTTATTCAGCTGTAAAAGCAGACTGACAATGTTTGTTATGGAGCATTGTGTTCAGTAGCAATAGCAGACTTAAACTGTACTGTCTGAGTCCCTGGATAATATTCTGTACGTCTGGCTGTCTGGGCTTAATAGCAACAGAATACATGAGTTGATGAAGAACAGACCGTAATAGGATCGTGAAAGCTTTTGTTTGCACTGTGGACTGATTTGAACTAACCCAACAGTGATATCAGTGGGTGCAGGGCATCCCACTGCCGTTTGAGTTTGCTTGTTTTTCTGTTCACGTAATTGCCTTGGAATTTCGAACCCTTTGAATGCCTCCTGTCCTTTTTGGCAATGTGAAGTCAGTTTAAGCGTCGCCCTGCTTCGAACCATCCAATTCGACGGTGTACGCCATTAGGGGCTGGCCAAAACATGAATGCAGGCTTTGAGGAGAGATCCTACGCCAGCGATAGCGAGGGGCGAGGCGATGTGATTAGTGGGTGTGTCAACAAGTGTAATTGAATTTCAGGCTTGACCCAGTCTTTGTGCTCTTGCATTAAGCAATCAAGGGGCTGGCTCTCAGGGTAGTCTGGCAGGCGCTGGAGGCAGTGGGGGCATTGCTCCAGTGGGACAGTAACAAGAGGGACTCTGCTGTCCCTCCATTGTTGACAAGCCATGTGCCCACCACTCCAAGAACATTAAAGCAATAGTCTAATCAACGATGTGGGGGGGGGGGGGGGGGGTGGTGGTTGGGGAGGTTCCATTCGTCTCCCGGGGCCGCTCGAACGAGACATTGGCGAGGGTTCCGGAGTGTCAGTAACTTGGACAACCCATTTGGCTTGGCACGGCATCGTCAAGCTGTGTGTTTCGAACGCGTCGCTGCCAGGAGTCGCTGTGGCAGCTGATGTGTAGGTGTTTGATGTAAGCACGCAGAAATGAGTCACACATTACTAGCTCGACATCCACAAACATAAATACAAACACAAACAGTCCTTGTTTCCGCACAGAGGGGCCTACAAAGATAGAGCCACAAATATGGTGCGCAGGATATTGTTGTTCACCTCCCACTGTTGTAAACTTGTTTTCAATGTCGACAGGTTTAATCTTATTCATACTTTGACTTTGCTCGTACCATTTTACTCTACTTATCCTGACAGCACAAAGCATGTGACATACTATATACTTTCCTACCCAGAGCTTTTGACAAATTCTTGAAGGTCAGAAATAGCTTGACTTGACTAAAAAAAGAAGCTAGCGCAGGGTAATTCTGTAGTGCCAGAGTATTAGGTTATTAAACTCCACTGTGTTACATATATTACCCAGTGTAAGTAGGTCAGAGACATATTTCTCATGTTACAAGCAGTTCAGTGTCATTATGTCGCGAACAAAGAACATTGCACACAACCACAAACACACTGCTGTCGTTTATTTTCTTGCATGAGAAAAGCAACTTGACTAAATACTGTTTCTAAAATGTTGCTTTCGTTTTGATTTTATGCAGTGTGTTGACCTATTTTGTGTAGGGCTTATGTCTTTCTGATCAACATTAAGGTACAGCTAACATTGTCAGCTACTCCAGCAGAGGAAATATTTATGTTCAATAAGCTGCATTCAGTGAACAAAATCTTGCATGTTAGATCCCTCTGTAAAATCACATCACCCTGTCATTCAAATTAGATGATGTACTATTCAAAATATCTGTCTAAAGGGGTTTAGCTGTTTTTAAATGGCTAAAATAACGTTTTAAAACAATGTTGTCAGGTAGAATGAAGTGCAAGCACAAACAGGAGTTTGCAACATAGGTCCATTTTAATAAATAAGTACAGAAAGTATTTTTATTCAAACATCTTTTCAAACCAAGATACATTCCATCTGCTAATCACTTTGACTTTGATCATCTTATTCACAATATCCCACATCTCAACACAACACTATGTTAATTAAGATAATTGGGTTTACAGAACATGTTTCATAACAACTGGTCAACATTTCATCAATCTAAAATGTTTGGGCTAAAATTGAATGCCATAACACATTTTAGTTGGCAATGTACTGTGACTCGCATAATATAATTTAACTGCTTACTTACATGGGCTACTAAGTGGACAAAAAAACGATTTTATGTCTGTTTATGCCTTACACTCACGAGGTCCAGTCATGTCATGGGCTACTGATCTTATCTGATTTATAGGCTTTACTTAATTCGGCCATTTTTATGCGTTTACGTTTTGAATTTGCGTAATCATAAACATATTAAAGAAAATCATATAGCAAAAATAATAAATCAAATATTTCCGTAATTTTCCGACCATATCCGACAAGTCCCGATTTTTTCGGCAGACAACCTGTGTCTGTGAGAACGAGCTAGAGATGTGCGTTTTATGAGCGCTAGAGAGGATACAGCTTGTCAGTTGGAGAGGGACAGCGCGCAAACCGCTGGGAGGAAGACAGTCGGACGTACAATAGTCAACTGCTATACTTGGAAAATACATTTCTACAGATCTGCACTCAACTCGGCTTTCATCCATCTATAGGATTATACTTGAATTCCTCGTGCTTCATTACGGCTGCCTGCATTTATATTCGGAATTGAATCAGGTGAACGGGACTGAGAAGGAATTCTTTCCGAACTAAACCGGGGAAAGGAAGTGGTTTCAATTCAGAAGACAGAAATGCAAACGTCGAGGAAACCTAGAAAGAGTGAGTTCATGTTATTTTCTATGAATATCTGCTTTTTGAATGGGAAACAATCACAGTCGCAGTCGGCTACTGATGGAACAAATTTTGTGAAGAATGAACAGTGATAGAATGTCACGTAGGCACAAAAGCATATTCTCATGTTCTAAAGTTTTACAGTCACTAGAAGAATTGTGTCGTTTTCTGTTTGTTGGAATAGACTACATCTAGCCTTAATGTAAGTCGATTCTTGGCTATTGGGGCCGTCAATATGACTATGCACACGCCTCACGGCCAAATCATGCCAGGGGCTGCACCTGTCAAGCATCATTTACCGTGTAACCTGTTACATGAGCAAACAGGTATAGCTTAACTGTGAAATCTGAAGTCAGTTAAAGATAAGCAAAACGAAGAGGATATCCACAAGTATTTGAATAATTTGAATCTTTCGATTTGCTCTTTGAAAATAACGTGCCAAGGAAGTCCGTGCCTGGTAAGTAGTTATTAATGACAACGACAGCCCAGTTTACTGTTTAGAAACCTGCCGTTGTCTTTTTCAGTGTACATGAATTAATCTCAGGTTATGAATTGAGGTTTGGCTTTGACGCATTAGCTCCATTGAATCCTACAGTGCTGATATTTTCTGCGTGACTTGCACCATTTTATAAGCTATAGAACTAATACATCTTCGTCGTATTGTTCGTCGTATGGCGAAATTGTAATGAATTATTCCTAAATGGAGTATTCATGTAATATATCTGCACCACTGTGATGATGCAATTAACGAAGTTTCTTGTAACTGCACGCAATAACAGACACGAACCACAACAACAACGATAAACATAATATTACACCTCAAAACAATGTGATTTAAAAAATTGTAACCTGGTAAATAATCCCTATCCAGACTTATTTAAATGTTTTAACATATTTCTCTATAATTGGATAAATACTGCCGTAGCCTATAATAATGCAGATTGTTTTTATTACTATTATTATCCAGTTATTATTTATCTCTCCAGTGTTTTTGATGATATAGCGCATGTCATGTCACGATAACCCGAGCTAGCACAACTCTTTGTTGTTCTACTGAGCTGACATCTCAAGACTCACAGAACGATCAATAATGAGGACGGGAGCTTTCTGAAACTGTCATATCGTCTGTCGCCTTCATCAGATGGGCCTTTTCCCTGTTCATCGGGGAGAAAGAGAGTGAGATGGGTGGAAGGGGGCAGAGAGGGGAGGCAGTGCTGTGTGTGTGTGTTTGCGTGTGTGTTTGCGTGTGTGTTTGCGTGTGTGTTTGCGTGTGTGCTGTCGAGGGAGGGGAGGCTGTGTGGCCAGTGCTTCTGCCGCTGCCCTTCCTAATGAATCCGTGGCCTCACTGGTGATGCACAGCCCTCCCGAGTAAACAACAGGCAGATATTGCTGCTGGTAATTAGTGCCATTGCAACCACTGTCCTTTCTCTCTCATCATCTTCACTGTTCATTCTCTCTCTCTCTCTCTCTCTCTCTCTCTCTCTCTCTCTCTCTCTCTCTCTGTGTGTGTGTGTCTGTCTCTGTCTCTTTCTCGCCCTCTTTCTCGCTCTCTTTTTCTCACTCTCACCCTCTCTCACTCTCCATTCCACTGATTCTACTTCCCTGTCTACCCTCTGCCTTTTCTCTCTTTCTCTCCATCTCGCTCGCTCTCCTTGGAACCCGGCTGCATTCTGGCGTTCTGCCCATTACTCACCAGTGCTTTCCACATAGATAAATTGTGTGTAATTTCAGGGATGAGTGGAAACGTAAACATATTGCTGAGGATGGCCGGCTTATTCTGCCCCCGTGTTTTTGCTTTTCCCTCTTCGTGCAGCACTTTCTTACTCACCTCTGCTCAGCGATGTAGCCCCTACATGTCGACTCCGTTCCCGATGCTGGCAGTGACGGCTGCATTGATCAACGTTGGAAAAATAGGCTATTGTCTTTTGTGGATCCTTTGAGTGTGGTGATCCTACTTTAATTGGTCCCTCATGTTCCAAGAGACCTGCCTCTTCCTCAAAATATATTTTCAGTCTGTTTCGATGATGGGTCGTGTTTTTAGCTTTGTAGTTTAGGATTCTCACCCAGCTGTGTGGATGAGTCTGGTGTTATTGAGGTTACAGTTTCTTGTTCAACGCGTGGTACAAGTATTACATACGGACGATGCGAGGACAACTGTGCACGTTTAATATAAAAACATCACCAGTGGCTGTATTTGCATTTGAAAGCAACCCACCTCATGCTAGTCAATGCCGAAAGTCATGTTGATGCTATGTCACATGAAATCCCTATTTGTTTAGTAGTATGGCTGAGTGCTTGGCTACGGTGGTGAGTTATTACTGTCTGGAGAGAGAGATGTGTGTGTGTGTGTTCACCGGGCAGGAATGAAATGAGGTGACGTGACAACACCAGCCTCTGCAGTGCCGGCTTTCCCCAAGAAGCGACCGGAACATCCAGCCTGCCACCGGCTTGTCATTGTTGTCCATCTGCTGAGTGACCTATCTACAGAAGCGTCCAGGGTTTCTCCTTTCACGTCCACAATGGGAACAGAAACATAGTAGGCCGGGGGTTTTCAATTACGCCCTCCATTGTTTGCTGCCCGACCAGAGTCTGGCCGCCAATGTTATTGTTTCATCTCCACAGAGTAAGGGCAAGAATCTATCAAACAGCAGCCCGAGACCAGTGATTTGCCCACTGTGATTCGGTACTGCACCAAACCAGCCAGTGTCCCAGTCACTGTGTTCTGTGGCCTTGCTCTATGGATAAAAACTGATTTGATATCATCTGAAATACACTTCATCAACAATACAGACACTTCATTGAATGGCAATCTTCGATGACCTCCCATGTTATGGTGGTAGATGAGTGCCCAGAGCCTATTAGTCATGTATATGTTACATTAAGAGCCAGCGTAGTTTCCAAGTCAGCCGTAATTGGATTTGATGGACGTTTTAGTGTGCGTGGCAGGGTTTAGCTCGACGTCTCCCACCTGTCGACAGCTCGTTGTAAGTGTGCGTCGTGGAACAGACGGAGGCGGGAAACGCTTTGTGCCCGCGTGTGGGCGTGCCACGCTTACCGACGGGCGCCGTCGTTTGATCGCAACGAGCTAACAGGCTAGCGCGGCCGTGCCAAACCCAGTGGGGTTGTTTCAGAGTTGGCGTTGTTGTTCAAAACAGCTGATTCGGTTGCCCCCCCCTGGTGTGTGCTTTCTGAAAGTAGCAGAAGCAGCAGCAGGCAAAAAACAAGGCGATCCTGTCAGCGTGTTCGTCTGCCTGCCTGCCTGCCTGCCAGCCCTGCCTGTCCTCACTGAGATGAATCTCCCGTTCTCTGCATAGGATCAATTAATAAGACATCAGCCAGGGTGACTGACGGCCCTGACGCAGTCGGCTGTCAGGACCAACCGAACGTTTCCCACAATGCTCCAGTGCACGGGGCGCACTCGTACTCTTTTGTTGCCATTTTTTCTTTTCTTTTTCTGGAACACGTTTTTCCGTCGCACTCACGAAATTTTTTTTTTTGCCATGCTCCCATTTCTACATGATGGATGAGCTGGTGGTATTTGACGCTAACAGGGGATCCAAGTTATAGTGTGATATATAATATGTTATTATGTTGGATTATGTGAGGGGAACAAGATTGGCATGCTAACTTTCCCCCAGCATGCTTTGCTAATGATATGGCCAACTGAAGCATTGCACAAGCTAGGGTTGAATTTTAAAGTATACTTATTTTGGTTTCAGGTTTTGGCTTCCACCCATTTTAGTTTGTACATGGCACTCATGCCAAGTGCTTTGGTCATCGAGTGAGAGAGAGAGAGAGATAAGGGGGAGAGATAGAGAGTGTTTGTGTTTCCCATATGGAAGTGGTAAAAAACAATCTGGAAAGTGAACATGTCACTGCTGTCAGAGTGAAAGCCGTACTTTGGCCCTTTGTGTTCTTCAGTGAAAGAGAGAAGTAGCGTTATTTACTTCTGATAGGGCACTTAAACCCCTGCCTTGGATATCATCCGATTCACTCCCCTCTTGATCCTGACAAAGAGATTTCCCAGATTTAGGTGGAAAAGGTATTTTTTTCTCCCTCTGTGCAAAAATCATTTTCATTTACTTGCCAGAGATTTGGATAGATTTTAGATTTTAAACATGGATGGATACCAAACGCATCATAAGCCAAAGTGGCGGGCACCCTGTTCCCAGCCCAGGAAGCGCTCGAAGTATTTCACAGTCGAACGTGGCAGCAATTACCACCGGATGACAAGAGAAACACAGCGGAAAAACACGAAGAAAAAAAACGTGTTGACATACTCAGGCTTCTGTCTTCAATTAGCTTCCTCATTTGTATTTTAGGAAAACTAGCACCATCGTTTCAAATGCTGCTGGTGGGGGGGCGACACAGTACCGTCGACGCCATATCCTTTCCTGTCAGCGTCGGAGAGCCAATCCCCTAAATAGATGACTAAAGCACGCGCGAATGAGAAGGCGAAGGCTTGGCCTTAAAAAACAACCCTCCAGGTTAGCACAAGGGCCGAGTCCATCCTTCTTCGGAGGGAGTAGATGTTATGATTTCATCAGGATTGATGTTTACCACCGCTGCTGGTGGACAGATCCGGGCCCTCGTGTCAGTATAAATGTTCGACAGGGGCCAAGCAGGCTGACTCCTGATTTTATTGGAGCCTTTTTATGGAGCGTCTTCCTGACAGGACACAGATAGGTGCTGAAGTGTGACCAACAGTAATAGAGGACAGTGGAGGGGTCTATCACGAACCTTGACATGCCCTGGAGATTGAAACTCCAGCGTGTATACATCAAAGGGCCGCCCGCTTCATCAAATATTCCATCACCCCCGTGTCACCGACGAGTCCCTCGTGTGGACCCTGTAGAACGCTCTCTCGCAGAATTGATCAGTGCCGCTGCGCTGCGCCGGCTCTTTCCGGTTCAGTTCCGTCGTTCGTTTTTCTAAAACGAGAATCCCTCTCGCCGTGTACACCTCATTCATTAATAAGCAGCGTCGCGCGCGCCGCCGCACGCTAGCAATGAAGGTTGGGCTAAAAGTGCCCAGCCTTGCCGTGAAGCGTCCTTCAAAGACAGCCGTTTCCAGGCTCTTCGCTGTCTTTATCAATGGCGAGGCCCTCCATCATTCTTGTGTGGACAGCGTTCGGTATAAGAGAGTGCTCAGTGACGACATCAACTTCTGCAGGTGGCCTGCCATGAAGTCTCCTGGTCTTAGACTGTGCTGCACACAAAGGAGAGCTGAGAATGACAGGCGAAAATACACGTGAAGTGGGATGTTTCGTGTAAAGCTGTTCGTGAAAACAAACTTGATGCCGATACCGTAGGTCCACTAAAAAACAATTCGAAGCACCTCCAGTGCCCATGCACGATGGATGAGCACTGTAATGTTGGATCATTACCCGTGATGGAGGCTGATGAACGAGGGGTGGCCCTAACGCGCCTTGTTCAGATTGGATTGACGTAGTCTCATCAAAGTGAAGCTGGCAAGGTAAACAACACCAGAGGATTTGGCAGAGAGCGGAAACAGAGGCCTGCCTGGTTCTGAACAAGAGTCTAGGGCAGGCTGTCGTCGTGCGGAGGAATGCAACGTATGAAGGAGTCGGTGATTTAAGATGAGAAAGAGAGAGGGAGAGACAGGGGGAGGAGGGGCGAGAGAGTTTGTGTTTGGCTCCTTTGAAGATTGTGATTGCACCTTGGATCTCTCTCTGGACCCCCTCGCTCCAAAGAGGGGGATAATTGATGGGGGAGTGTCTCGTGAGTCAGCGAGGTTATTGGAAGATTACAGTCTCTCATGCACAGCCTGTCATTTATGAGAGAGAGAGAGAGAAAGAGAGTGAGAGAGAGAAAAAAGATTTGGGAAGATGAGGGGGCGGGAGATCTCTCAGCACCCCCCCCCCTTCCTCTCACCCCCCCCCCCCTTCCTCTCACCCCCCCCCCTCCTCCTCTCATGCCCCTCCCGTACCCCCCCCCCCCTCTGTCTCTCCAGGGAGACCAACTGGCCCCATGCCCGACACCCCAGGTGAGCAGAGTCAGCATTGATGCAGGAAGGCTGGTTCGCCTGGCACCTCAGCTGTGGTGGAGGGGGTGGTGGTGGTGGATGGGGGTACTGTGGAGATGGAGGGAGGGAGACAGGGTACAGGCAGACAGAGGACCCGGTGATTCATGACAAGGCACTGGCTCTGCCCCGGGGCCCCGGGGGAACGGCAGGCATTATCAGTGGTAAATGGATCTGAAAAGGCTTCGGCACAGGACAGGCTGCCCCCGCCGCGTGATTTACGAGCCGCGATGTAGCGAATAGTTAGCCACGTTACCGGGCCCGGGATTTAAGCATTTTCATGGCCACAGTTCAAGTTTATTTCAAGTTATAAATCCCGAAAAGGCGTGGACCAAAAAGAGCGAGGGCCGATTTATGACGTGGTAGCAGTTGTTTGCAAGCTGCCCGGAAGAGGAGCTGGCTGTGTTTTAATGCAGCCGGGACAAGGATGAACGACTGTTTGTGCTTCCTTATCTCTCATCTCCCGGCACCACTATATTAGACCTGTTTTCCCTCAGAGTGAAACTCTACTTTCTCACAACTTTGCATTTTTTGGAGGGAGGCCTGATTGTTCCCCATCCCCCGCGGGACCGTGTCTCTCTTTATTTAAGCCACCTCACATCATGCATGGCGCCGCCCCGACAACACCGATCGATCGATAAAAGTGATTAACCTTCGAGCGCAGAACACTTTGGCAGGGGCGGCAGGACAATACCAAGTGTCAGGGTCCGGGGGGGTGGAGGGTGGAGCGGGGGGGTGGCCGGCTCGATGAGATGGGCCACGCTGCGGCTTTGCCGGGGCTCCGCGCTCCCTCTCAGCGCTCATTAAGGGGCCCGAAACTATAATCGATGCCCCCCATTGATCGACGTCCACAACGCCTCAGCTGGACGAGATCACATTTCTGTTCCCAACAGCCCTCTGGGTGTGGGTGAGAGAGAGAGAGAGGGAGAGAGAGAGAGGGTGAGAGAGAGGGAGAGAGGGGGAGAGGGAGAGAGGGAGAGAGGGAGAGAGAGAGAGGGAGAGAGGGTGAGAGAGAGGGAGAGAGAGGGAGAGGGAGAGAGAGAGAGAGAGAGGGTGAGAGAGAGGGAGAGAGAGGGAGAGAGAGAGGGAGAGGGGGAGAGGGAGAGGGGGGGTGATGGTGTGTGTGTGTTTGGAGGTGTGGGGTGGGGGGGGGGCGATCGTTTACTCCACATTAGACAGGGAAATGAATTGTTTACTGACTGAGTGAAGCTTTAATTATTTCCCCCGCCTCGCGCGGTGCATCGGCGCGGCAACAAAGAGGTGCTGCTGATTTGAGTTCTCGCTGACAAAAGCCTTCCTCAAGAGCTCCTTTTACTCCACCTCGAAAAAAAAAATCCTTTTGATGTCCAATCGTTGACCTTGAGGCGTTCCTCCACATCATACCCCCAAAAAAACTAAAACCTTATCTGTCAAAGGAAATTATAAAATCAATCAATGAAAATTGAATGACAGAAAAAACGTCAAGGTCGTGTATTGAATGTTAATAGAATATTTAATATGGGAACGAGGAAAACACTGGGATTCAATCAACTGGAAATGTTTTATGTTCTTCTTCAATAGATTGGAAGTGTAAATGAAATAAATAACTCTCTTTTGAGAACGCCTCGTCATCTGTCTATGGAGAACGGCGCGTGGAGTCTGGAAAGAGTGCTGTGCTAACAGAACCCCATCTTTGGAGGTTTGTGCTGAGGGGAAAGGGACAGGCTCTTGTGAGTCTCTGCATGGGCCAAGACAGCTCAACGGTCAAGCTCCTGCTGCAAGCTCTACTGTGAAATATGTCCTCCGTCTACTCCCACTTGCCAAACATGTTCCTCCCGCAAAATGACAGTTTCCCCTTTCCGGAATGTACCTTCTTCCGAATGCAAGGATCCTTCTGTTTCTCTGTCTCGGTCGGTCGGAGGGAGGGAGGGGATGGAGGGAGGGAGGGGAGGTGGGGGGGTGTCGGTCCATTTTCTCCCCTCTGTACTCTGCTCACTGCATTCTCACTCATTCACGACAAAGCAGGAAGAATTTTATCTTATAAAAAAAACTGTCAAGACATTGTGGACTTTGTGTGGCGTAGTCTGTGGTAAACTGACTGTGTATTCGGGCGGTGGTGAGGGTGAGGGTGTGTGAGGGGAAGGGTGTGTGGTGAATCACATGAGCTTTTCATCTCTACATTTCCAAACACAGCCGCGAAGCAACAGAGACACCCTGGTGGTTTCTCTCTCTCTCCCCGCCCCCCCCCTCAAAGAAATATGTGTCTGCTTCATTAAATCACACTCCGATTAGCAGGGCCATTAAGTCGGCGATGGTTGCGCCGTTGCGCTCGAAATCCGCGGCGCCGTTAGAGTGAAATCACTCAGACTTTATGAATAGCGCGTCTTGTCAACCTCGTCGCATGATCGATCAAGTCAAAACGGGGGGGATATCGTTTCGGATTTACATGGACTCCTCTTAAGAGGGCCGTCTGTATCCCGATTGGCTCGTGGATGTCCGACGGTTAGCCTTAATGGGGCGGACTAGCGAAGCTGCGGGCCGTCATTGCTCAGGGTACCGAGGTGCGATGGGATTGAAACTCAGCCAGTGGAAAAATGAAATTATGATTTTTATGGCTTCGGGGGGGGGGGGGGGGGGGGGGGGGCTTTCGTGGATATTTGAAGGGTTTCCTTGAAGCGTCGTTCGGTCGACTTCTATCTTTAGTTGTTATTGCTGCAGCACTTGACTGGTGGCCTGGCTGCCAGCCCAACTTCTCCCCGCCCCAAAAAAAATTTGGTCGGGAAGTTGGGTCTGGAGGGTCTCGTATTGGGGACCAACTACAGAAAACCAGAATCTGGGCGAACCAATGAAATTGCCAGGGCGGGCTTTATACGATGATGGACAGATGATCAACAGTAACGTAATCACCCAAGACACAAAAGAGCGCTTAAGTTAAATTCGTTTTGAACAAACATGGCTACCGCTGGAGATCTGGGATGTCATGATTCTGCCATCGAGTCTGTTTTAGAAGACATCGATAGCGCATTAATTTTGAAAGAGGAACAGAGAGACGCAATTAAGGCATTGTCGATGGAAAATATGTTTTTGCCGTCCTTCCTACGGGATTCGGTAAAAGTTTAATTTATCAGCTGGCCCCGATGGTCGCTAAGAAGATGGGACACAATGAAAACCCAGTGGCCATTGTGGTTTTTCGTTTTCTTTTGTGGAGTTGTAATCCTAAACGGAGAACTTGTTCGTATATGCATTGCCCTTTATTGTTTCGCTCAAAAAGTACTCCTCCTACCCTTAAATTAATTTTACAACACTGCAGAAAAATCATTTGTATTCATTCTTCAAGCATACTTCAAGTCTGCTTGCAGTTTAGTCAGTAAAGATTTAGCTGCCTCTCAGTTTAGTTCTGTTGACAACAACTATGCGGTGCTTAACATACGTCACATACTCTGTTGCTCTGATTGGTTGTAGATCTATCCAATTGAGCGAAGAGGCATTTGTTTTCCAGGCTCGTTTGAAACACGCCCCGTAGTCAAAGCCCAACGGAGAGTTCTCAGACTCATATTCTGACTAGAATTATGAGTATGACAACGTCAGGCTACTTGACTGGAGCCCCGGGTCTTGGTGTCGAATACCGATCAGTCTGTCTCGCTTTTCTGGTTGCAGATGTGTTGTCGAGTCAGGTTTGAGGCTGTGAGCTTCCCCTGAACATGCTGGGGTGTGCTGTGTGTTTGGATAGGAAAGGTCACGATGGGAAAGCGCTGATGTTCGGCGGCGCCCGTCTGCTCGCAAAACGTGACTCGTCGAGGCCGTGACGCAGGGAGCGTTCCTTCACGATAAAAGGGCTATTTAGCGCCGACGGGATTGCCGCCGAGCAAACCCGTCAACGAGTCAGCAGAATACGGGAGCCACGGGGAAATGAGATTGCGCTTGGGTGCGACGGGGGTCTCACCGGTGGTCGAATAATTGCCTGGTCGTAACCCCCCCCGGGGTGGTGCGGACGATGGAAGCGGAACGGCGTCCTGCCCTGTGATGGATGTTATTAAAGCCGCTCTTCTGTGGCGTGTGCCTCCCGAGGGGGGGGGGGGGGGGAGGGGGAGCTTCGCTCTGCGGCGTCTTTAGCTCAAATGAATCCGCGGAGCGGCACCGACGATTGCGCGCCTGTCATCCGCCACCGTCCCTAACTGGCACCGTTTTGGGGTCCTGCCTGACCGAACCGTGTCGCCTCCGCGTGCAGACCGAGATCAAAAGCCGAGGGTGCGAAGTATATCAGGTGCGAAACCGCTGTTTCTCTGCATCCAGCTAATAAAAGCAGCAATTATGCTAATGCAGGGGCCTCATTGTGTCGTGACACAAGCCCTGAGGTGAGACTGGGGCAGCATGGACATCCAGCAGGAAATACTTATTTGTGGGTTACAAACATGCCGTTTGCCAGTGCTGTTGAATATGGCCCAATAATGGCCATTTCTTGTCACGCATCTCAAGGTTTGTCAGCTGAGTGAATGACGCACAATCTGGCTTGGTCCTCTCCTTAATATGCAGAAGAGACATCTCTAGAATAGGAAGCCAAAACACGTTCTCAATCAAATCGTTGTGAGCTGTTGATGGAATTTTGGAATGCAAACCAGCCCTCCCTGCCCTCTATCCCCCCCCTCCCACCCCCCTACGATAATTCTGCCTTTGATAAGCTTTGATCATGTGTCCTGTCTCCCAACGTTCAAACAGAAAGGCTTTCATCTGAGGGTGTACGCCGTCTCATGTTTGAAGCGAGCGCCGTCCATTTGTTCCCTGTCAAGGGCTGTTTGTTGTTCTTAGGCAGCATGTGGCTAACAGTGGCGGAGAGCTAGATTATGCTTCGAGTTCGACGCTTCATGTCCAATTCGGCCCAAGATCTGAAACCATTGTCCACTCAGCTCGTCTCCATGATACTGGCATCTCATACACCCACGCAGGCCCAGGTTGGACGCGATATTGTATGGCAGGTATAACTCAATACGCAGGTAACGGACTGGGTTTTGTAACTGAAGATTTTTGACCACAGAACAAGGTTAGAGTACAAAGCGGTTCTCCCCTGTCCTCCCGAGTGAGGTTTCATTTTGCAGCGACTTTATTAGCTCTTTATCACCAGCCCTCCTCTCCAGCCTCCGGGGGGGGGGGGGGGGGGGGGGGAGGAGGAGGAGGGGGGGGCTAAGTGGTGTCTCCGAGCTACTGCGGCATATTTAAACCCTGGATATTGCTCCTCTTCAGCTTAGCGCGTGGGGGGGGAAAGTACACCGTAGGCACATTTCCCACCCCTTCCCCTCCCCCCCCCTCTTTCACCCTACCCCTAGACGCCCACCCCCCGGGTTTGAAATGCGCGAGAAGCGCTCGACGGCGCTCGACGAGGGCGCGTCGCCAAGCGCTGACAATGTGTTGATCTTCATTTGAATCCTGACCCAGTTAGCTGGGGGGGGAGGGGGGTGGGGGGGAGGCGGGAGGGTGGGGGGGGGGGGGGGGAGACGGCCATGGATTTTCAAGGCGCAGTGGATAAGGACGGGGACCGTCAATTGAGATCTCGCTCCTCCTCTGCCGTTTTGGCCGAGGCTTTCTACCACCACTCAGACAGACATTAGGGTCCCATTGTTTAAATCGATATACAATTTGCCCAGAAAACAGAATGGGCGTCGTCCCAGGTCCTGTCTCGCCCCGAATCCGAGGACGAAAGGTGTCGTTGATTCTTGGTGGACGGTGCTGACTGCGCAGTAAGAGGCCGGCGACGCGACGGAAAGCCTCTAAAAAGCATCCAAATCACTTTACGGCTCAGCCCAGCTTCTTACTTTAATGTCAGCCCTCTCCAAATGTCCCTGTCAAATGTAATTGCGCAGGGCCACTAAGTGGACTCTCCCTCCAATCCCCCCCGTCTCGTAGCACGATGGCTCCGCTACATTTCCCCTTTCAAATCATCTCACGCCTCTTCCCTAACAAGTCTCCCCTATCCTCTTCCTTCCACAAACAAATACGTTGATTTTGTTCATGTGTTTGCGACCCTCCCGACCGGGGTTTTTGTCCGCGGTGCATTTTGTTTTTCTCTCGCATGAGCGGCTCCCGTGTGGAACTTGAGTCACCGCCGTATGGCCTCTCAGCGTGTGCCGCTAACCCCCGCCAGCATTCTGGGAAGGGCCTTACGGTCCCCACGCCGAGTCCTGGCCTCCGCTTCTCTCGCCGTCGCTGGGCCGTGACGCGTTCCTCTCGCGCCGGAGCAGGGTTTTTGGCCGCGGGCCCCCGTGGCAGCCCGACTTGGGTTGCTGGACGCCGTCCGTGTCCGAGGCCACGTGGCCTTGAGGGGATGTGGCCGCGCTGGGCCTGGCGGGGGGGGGGGGGGGGGGGAGGGAGAGGGAGAGGGAGAGGGAGAGGGAGAGGGAGAGAGGGAGAGAGGGAGAGTATTTTTAAACGACAACGGCTCCACTTTGGCAAATGCCACGTGGACACTTAACGCTGTAACCAGCCTACTTCTTTACGTGCCCCCTGGCAGACCTTTCCCCCAGTGCTGCCCCCTTGTGGTGCACAGCAACTCTGTCTCTGGGTGCCAGCCTCCATGTCACTCGCCTCAAGGTGAACCGTTGCCTGTCCGAACGCCGCAACCAATGGACGATCCGGACGTGAAGAGGGTTCCGGACGTGAAGAGGGCGTTTCCGTCCGGAACCCGAACCCGAACCCGAATCCGGAGCGCTTCCGTCCACACGCTGGAGAACTTTGCTAACGATCCGGGGCTCGTCTGACCTCGTCCTCGACCCGGAAACACTCGACGGTCTCGCGCGTTTACCTCACGATTCCCATTGCAGCAAACGATCCTTTTGAAACCCGCTCGCCCGACGGAGGAAAACCTTGGCCGAGGGGAAGCGTTTATGTAACGTGCGAGAGGGTCTGCCTGCCCCTGGCACGCAGAGCGCTATCAGAGAGCAGAGGCCGGCCAAGGCTGTTGATTGAGCCTTCCCAACCGGGCACAGGTCAGAGCTAATATTATGATACGGCACCCCATGCTCATTAGTGTAAGTAAAGTAGGTACAAATCACAGCAGTCCGACCGGCCATCTTGGCCAGACATCAGTGGGACGGATGCTTTGGAACCCCGGCGTTGTCACCGGTAACGATTGAAAGCGTGACCTGTGAACCCCCCCGGGCGCGAACTTTGGCGTTGCTAATTTGGTTGCAATTAGGAGATTGTTTTCTTTTTAAGACGTGGATAACGGACCATAAATAACCGAGGTTTTCTTTTTTCTTCCTCTCTCTCTCCAGAGAGTTAATGTCCTGCTGTCAGGTTAATGAGACCCTGTATACCACTGTCCTCTCTCTCTCTCTCTCTCTCTCTCTCTCTCTCTCTCTCTCTCTCTCTCTCTCTCTCTCTCTCTCTCTCTCTCTCTCTCTCTCTCTCTCTCTCAGTGTCTCTTTCTCTGTGTCTCTCTCTCTCTTGGTCTCTCTCCCTCTCCCTCTCCCTCTCTCTCGGCCCTGCATGAGAGTGTGTACACTAGGATAGTTCTGTTTGGTCACGACGCGGGAGAGATCAGCCACACAGGGTCTTAAATGGGGCATCTCTCTCTCTCTCCTGCGCACCTCTCCTCTGGAGCACTCATACATCCATCAGTGCTCCGGTGGGGGGTGGTGGTGATGGGGGTGTTGCTGTGCCCCTTTGTCAGTTGGTACTCACTCCAGGCCGTAGTCAATCATGCCACCCCCCAATGCAAGGGCATTGGCCTCCCTTTGCTTCCATTGCTCCAGGCCCCGGGGGGGTGGGGGTGGGGGGCATAGCTGCCTCAGGGATATACCGTGAGCCCCGCAGCTCTCTCAGGCGACGCAAGGTCGCCAAAAGCTCTCCCCTTGGAATAAACCGCCGCTCGCGAGCGAACCGAGCTCTCCTCTCGTCTTCGCTCGGGAAACGAGGCCGCGGGGCTTACCGGAGAGAGAAACACCTCCGTCCCGTCGCCGGCCTTCCCACGGACCCGTACCATCGAAGCATGCCGAGATGCATGCCACGTCTGGTTGGACAGACACGGTAAATATAGCCCAGACTCGAGTTTATAGCCAACGTGCTCGAAACCAAAGCGAGCATGACGGTTCAGTGAGGTGAGACAGAAATAGCAATTATACAGCGAATCACACGCCGTCCAACAGTGAAACGCGGGAGGATGCTCCACATCGGAACAGGTGACTCGATTAGCGACTCTGAAGTGCACAAACAAGGCCGCGCAAAGCTGGAGTGAAATAATGTACTGTATAATTGAATGTCTAGCTTGGGAAGGCAAGGTAGTGTTCCACCATAGGAGGAGCATGTCAATCAAATCAATTAGCTCACCATATTCCACAGGGGCGTGTGGGTGAGGGGGAGAGACGCTTCTTCTTCTGAGCGGACCTTCAAGGAGAAGAAGCCGTGGCCAACTGCGTGCGTGCGCGTGAATATGCGTGCGTGTGTATGTGTGTGATCCTGGGTGTGTGAGGGGAAGGCCGTCGTGAACTCTGCCAGATAGGAGTGCCAAGGGCTACACAATTCACTCTCCCTCTGAGGGGCTGGCAAAAAGGCATATGAACCTTTTGCGAGAGAGAGCCAACAATAACTGCAGAGGGAACAATCAAGTCCTCTTAACGGGCTTTAAAACGGTTCTTTCGGCATCCTGAGCATGGAGGGGGGACTTGTGAAATACAATATTAACTTCAAAGATAGCGATGAGAGAGTGAGATACAGTCAGAGTGAGAAAATTGAGAGGGAAAAAAAGATAGGGTGTAAGGGAGAGAGAGGGAGAGAGAGAATGAGGAAGAGAGAGAGAGTGAGAACGAGAGGATGACAGAAAACCAGAGATTGACAAAGAGAATGAGAAAGAGAGAGAGAGAGAGAGACACAGAAAGAGAGAGAGAGAGACACAGAGAGAGAGAGAGAAATAGAGAGGGAGAGGGAGAGAGAGAGAGAAAAGCTGTTGCTCACGAGGTTCGGCTTCCGGGGGGGGGTAAAAAGCATATTTGCTCGTGCAAATTCCTGGTTGCGGTTCGTGCAAATCATGGCCTGCCGTTTTCGAGGAAGCGGTAATGGCTGCGTTGTAGCGGAGTTCCTGGAGTTTGACGCGCTTCCCTGCCAGTTTCCTGTCAATCGAAGGAGCTGGATACGGACGTCCGCGAGGCCCTAATCACCACATATGTGAGCGCGTGTGCGTGCCTGCTGCAAATTCACAGCACCACCACACAATCCCAGGCAGCCAGCCAACCTCCAAGCTCCACGTATGTTTGTGCTTCACCAAAAGCTGAGGACTCGGACAAGAGGCATCCCACAGTGTTCTCGTACTCGACCACCATCTGCTCTGAGGAGTGCCACGCTGTTGGCAGCCGCCAAAGGCTGACATGCTAGCATCGTTAAAGGTGTAGGGATCGAAGCCAGTGTCTACTGTCGAAACAGGATTGCAGCTCCCCCCACGGAATGTATTCCTCTGGAGAAGAATTGATTTTTATTTTGGTTTGAATACTGGCTACGAAGGTTTTAGCTGAAAACTCCTGTCCTATGGGAATGGTGCACCATTGAAATGCCTGAAGGTCTGGGCTCTTGAAGGCTTCGCTCCCCATCCCGTGCCTTCCCTTTGCTGACGAGAGAGTATTTTGGGATACCGTTCCCAACCTACTCCAACGGGATAAAAACAAACAAGTTTAGCTTCTTCATGGGCAATGACACAATCCTGTCCATACCAATTCCATCCCGTCAATTCATGTAACGCCGAAACAAAACAAACGATGTTGGAACGTTTGACTTTTTCTGCGCCCTTGTCAGTAGAACGCTTTAAATGTCTGAGACGCCCTAGAGGGAATCGGGGAAACCGGCTTAAACCTGTTGACCCGTGATTGTTCCCCACAATAGAACGACAAGACTCGGCGCCACCAATCAGAGTATGAAGAATTCCTGTTTATTTCACAACGCTGTCTTTTTCCTCATGGGTAAATTTAATAAAAACCCTTTGGACTTACTCCACTTCACATAAACGTAGACCGATAGATTGTAGTTAACACGTGTGGACAGAAATAGGACTGGCAAGGGAGACTAATTTGTCATATGGACAATGTAATCCATATTGCAGGTCAGGCCCAGAGCAGAGAGTTGTCACCGAGCACAGAGCAGTCGCTTATTATGGGGTGAAATATCTAACTCGTAATTCTGGTCAGTGAGTCAGGCTGACTTCTTAGCAACGCTTGAACTGTGTGTCCCCATAGAGCTCTCATGTCAAATGCCTTTTCTAAACAGTTGGCATTCTTGGCATTTTTGTTTTGCATCCGATTGGGTCACAGTCAGTGCAGCTCTACGACGAGTCGACAGGATTCCGAGAGAGAGAGAGAGAGAGAGAGAGAGAGAGAGAGAGAGAGAGAGAGAGAGAGTGAGAGAGAGAGAGAGAACTTGCGTGCCGGCCTATTTTTAACACAGGATTGGAGATGGATGGAAAAAATATATACTGAAGGAATGGGTTTGTCTGACCTTAGTTTGGCTTGTTATGTCGTTCTGAGAACTGTCTCATAGCGGAATGGTAGAATGACCTTGAGTCAATTACAACATAACAGCCTCTCATATTAGGCGAGCACTAACAGAGCAGCACAAGAGCGTCAAAAAAATACATTTGAATCAAATTCTTAGTGCCCTCTGTAGTTAACGGAGCAGTAGGCTTCATTTGTCACATTTGAGTGTTGTGGAGTGCGTGACGTTAGCATAGCTCTATTTCAAGGTCACAATCCCAGATTCCTGGCGGAGGACGGTGAGAATATGACATAGTCGGTAGCCTCCTCACAATGCCTTAAATCCAGTCCAAATACTTCCCGTGTGGCGTTGTCGATCCGGCGGGCGGCACAGGGCTTGTCTGTGCCTGGCTCCGGGGTGACTGGAGAGCCAGGTGCAGCCCAAAGGCTCAGGGACGGAGGACGGAGGGTTCATTTCCCGCCTTCCTGTTAGATCAGACCACCCTCACGCATGCACATACGCCCCCCAACTGTCAATCTCGAGCGAGCGTGTGCAACACGAGAAAAAGGACAGGAAGGCTCGGAGGCGTGGCTTTCATCCAGGAGTGCTGGAAGTCTCCCCGCCCTCTCCCCTCACCTTCCCACCCCCACCCAGATCTTGTCGAGACCGGAGCGCTTTGTCGTCCTGCTCCGCCTGGCAGGTGTCCCACCGTACCTCTCCGGAATGGCAGGTTGGAGTTCCACGCTCCTGGGTCGCTCGGAGACGCTTCCCCCTGGCACCTGCCTCCGTATATGTCTGGGACGCGGGGCCCAGGGATCGAGGTCGCCGCCCCCCGTAGACGTGGCGTCGCTGACTTCCTAGAGACCTCCTGTCGTTGCGATGCGGTCGTGCTCATCGGTGGCACGATATATTCCGGCGATGCGCTCGCATTGCCAAATATTTCGAAATGGCTTTGGATTTGTGCCTCTTCTTCTCTGGGTGAATGTGTTCAAACCTTCTGGGACCTAGTTCCCATTATCTGCGACATGAACACTGGGTACTTCCTGTGTAGTTGAGATGTTTCCTGTTTCACCGCGATGTGAAAATCAGATTCAGCCAATTTGGACAACGCCTTGTGGCCGGCTGCTATAATGAAGACCAAACTGTCTGGAGAGGGAAACAGTATCTCTCTCTCTTTCTCCCCCCCCCCTCCTCTCTCCCTCTCACCCCCCCCCCGCCCCCCCCCCCCCCCCTGCTTCTCTCTCCTGGTACAGTGGAAATGATCACAGTTGTCTCCGGGTGTGTAATTGAGGGCAGCCCTAGGAAACACAACAGTGACAGCCAGGAGCGGCCCGGTTAATTGCGTGTGGGCGTCCGTTCCGTGTTGTGACTCGGAAACGCGGGACGACGCCGGCGGGTCGCCCTGGTGCAGATCTGTGTTTCCAAAACCCCCCGAGTGTAGCGCCTCTCCGATGCGGGTTCAGGGCCTCCCCGAGGTAGCGTCGACGCTGGCTGTGCGACAGGAAAACGGGCACCCGAGTCATGACAACGCCTTCACACCCGCAGTCGCACCTCGGCGGAATTGCTAAGCGCTCGCTAATTGCCGCGCGCTCACCTGACGACGCGGAGGAAGTGACGCCGCCTCCGACTCGCCGGTCAGGAAGGCGCGCTCAGTGGTGGGGCAGAGCCTGGACTCACTGGGGACTGTGGTGGACGAACGGATGCGGGGCAAGCTTTTGGCCATCATGTGCGATGTCAATCATTCCCTCCACCATGTCCTGGCAGGACAATCCAGCAGCCTCCGTTACGGGCGGCTCAACACCCTTCGTTCTTGGACTGAGCGTCTTAGGAGGTCCTTTGTCCCAGCTGTCATAAAACTGGAATATACGGCTAATATATGACTTCACACTGTTTAGCACTATACACCTCCAATTTACATATACATCTTATCTACACTGTACATAACTTATTGTATCGTCTGTTTGTATTGTATTGTCTGTACATATTGTATGTCATTGTAAATATGAGAGCTGTGAGAAATACTTGAATTTCCCCACGGGATTAATAAAGTATCTATCTATCGATAGCGGGCCCTAATGAAAGATAGTGCTCCCGCCTTCTGGAATGAGCTCGCTCGGATGACGGCGAAATCATTCTGAGGGCCTTTTCAGAGAGCGCTGTCGTGCTGGTGTCAGTCCGTTCTCAGTCGTTCGGACACACCGCACAGCATTCCGCAGGCCCATTAGAAGCACCTGCGTTGCCAAAGAAACCCACTGTAAGGCGGGAGAGATAGAGGAGGAGGGGAGAGCGAGCGTGGCATGTTTTCATCCCCGAGAGGGAGGGAGGGGAGGGGAGGGAGGGGAGGGAGGGAGAGAGGGGCGTAGCCTCGTGCAACGGGACTGTGGGACGTCGGCGCTGACACGGCACTTCTGCGACAGCACCCTGGTACAGCATCCTATACAGACGGTGGCACACACAACCCGGCCGAGGTGTGAACACGAGCGCACACACACACACGCACACACACACACACGAGCACACACACACGAGCGCGCGGCGCAGGCACGCGCTCACCGACACGCGTGCGCATAAGACACCTCTTTGGGCCCTGCCCAGACAATCCACATTCACAAACACACACACACCCCTTCAATCTACCACGCGCCACAGAGAGAGAGAGAAAAACACCACAAAAATCCATTTATGATGAATTCAGTCGCATGAGAGGCCATGCACATTACGGCAACGAAATTCATTTGGCATGCATGCTGCTCGGAAATCGATAAGCAGAGATCACCGACACATCTGTCATCAGGTGGCCGCCGCGAGGGCCTATTGACCGGGCCCCTACGTATCGGGAGACGTTAATTTGACAGGGGCCAGCCTTCCAGAGGCAGGGGGGCGGGCGGGCGAGCCCTCCTCCCAGTCTCCCCTCACTCCAGGCCTGGCTGGGGCCCGTGAGACACATCCGCCGCCCCGACAGCCCGCGAACGTGACGCGGACGCGCGTACACGCCGACACAAAGGGCCCTCTGTGTGGTGAGAGGCTCGCTAATAATGCGCCCCTGTATTGGAGGCTCCTCCCCCTCTATACACACACACACACGTGCACACACACCTGCAGACAGAAGAGGTCTCTCCTGCTCTGGCTGACGAGGTGTGATGGGGAGCAGCAGGAGTGTCAAGGGGGCTCTCTCTCTCTCTCTCTCTCTCTCTCTCTGTTTCTCTCTCTCTCTCTCTCTCTCTCTCTCTCTCTCTCTCTCGGAGGCCTCTCTCTCGGAGGTCTTTCAGAGGGCCGCTGCGAGGAGTTTCTTGGAGACTGCACCAGTGACAGGAGGCGCCCCCCCCGCTGTGTCCGGTTAGCTTGACGAGCAGACGGCAGCTCACACATGCTGGGAGGGGGGGGAGGGGGGGGGTGCGCGTTGTGCCCAGACGCTGTTTCGTCGGATTGTATTTCATATCGATTCATCGGTTCACTCGGTGTCTTTCGGTGGAGCATATTGGGGAATCGAGGAGGAACGGTCTTCTGGGTTTCCAGAAAGTTCTCAAGCGTGAAGAACAAACTTTTGTTTTTCGCCCTGCGACGTAACAATGTTTCGTCTAATGGAGCAGCATGGGTTTGAGTGAATTAGAAGCTACTAAGTGTAAGTGTTTCTAAAGAAGTCAATCTTAACCCAATTAGTTAATTGTGAGCAGCAAGCAGAGAGTGACAGTAAATGACTGTAAGAATATTCCGGGACGTGACTTGAGATGTCTTTTGAAACCAATTGGTAAAATGAAACACTGAGGGTGTGGCAGGGTTCTACCACTTTTTCCCTCTCTCTCTCTTTGATTCTCTCTCTGTTCCTCTCTCTTTCACTCTCTTTCTCCCTCTCTCTCTCTTGGATTCTCTCTCTGTTCCTCTCTCTTTCACTCTCTTTCTCCCTCTCTCTCTCTTTGATTCTCTCTCTGTTCCTCGCTCTTTCACTCTCTTTCTCCCTCCCTCTCTCTCTCTTTGATTCTCTCTCTGTTCCTCTCTCTTTCACTCTCTTTCTCCCTCCCTCTCTCTCTCTTTGATTCTCTCTCTGTTCCTCTCTCTTTCACTCTCTCTCTCTTTCACTCTCTCTCTTTCCCTCTCTGTCCTCGTTCTCTCTCTCTCTCTCTAGTCCTGTCTCACTCCGTCTCTCGCCCTCTCTCTCCTTGTTTTCCTCTCTGTCTCTCTCTCTCCTGGGGGCTCCTGGTGGCGGGTGCTCGGACCACCTGCTGTGATGGGCCAGGCGCCGACTGTAAACACCCCCCCCCCCCTCCCCCTCCCCCCCCTCCTGCCGGCGGTGGACGATGTGGGTGTTATGAACCACCCCCCGTCAATATCATCGTGGCGGATGGCGGCGGAGTGCGAACCGGGCGCTCTGAGCTCGGAGCTGATTGCGGCCGATGAATACCCTCTGATGTCTCTGGAGTGCGCGAGGGCTTTCGACACGGCGAGAGGCTTCATGCCGCATAATGCCAGAACACCCGGCATCAAATCACGTATTGCGCATTGTGAATATGAGCTGCAAAGCACATCCCCCTTTCTGTTAGCACCCCTCCCCCCCCCTCCCCCCACCCAGCCAGACCACACACACACAAGCAATCCCCCCCCCACACACACACACACACACCCTCCTCATCAGTGTTATGGCCCTTGGTGTTTTGGGTTTCCATGCCTACTAACTGTTCCTGAGAGCCAACCAACGCACCAGAATGAATATCAATGTTGATACTTAGCAACGTAGAGCTCAAGGTTGGGGTCCCTTGATGAGCTGAATATCAATATTTTACTCCGGAATGAATTGATTTCGTAGCTTTTCCCTGTTTATGAGTGATTGAGTGAGTCAGGAATCAACAGACTAGTAGAGATTAGTGTCATGATGACTGGGTAGGCTCTCCAGGACTGTGTTTGTGTGTGTGTGTGGGAGTGTAATGGTCCATCCGAGAAGATCTCCGACAGACAGAGAGCAAACGTGAAGATTTCACACAGCCCCTTAATGATGCCTTTGCCATGCTAGGGAGGCCGCATTTGTAATTAAAGCAAGGAAATGTTCACGCATTCTCTGAGAGATAATAGCCCATCCCTCCATGACTCACACGCATTCCGTTTCCTCCCGGTAACCTCATATAGCGACACCCCCACGCCCACCTCTCCTGCCCTTGACGAACGCTCGCGCGTTCAACGCGGCAGGCTGTTTACCACCCGAGCTGAGCGTCACGCCGCCGCTGACCTTCCCGCGCCGCCGCTTCTGAACGCCGAGGCTACCTTCGCAGGGCGGCCTCTCCCTCCCATCTCGGCTTTTCTTCTGGAAGGACACGAGCAAGCCGGAGGGTCTCGTTATTGTGCTCGTCGGAGGAGAAATCGACGGAAGGTTTTAAAAAGGCTTCTGTTCTGCTCGAGGTTCTCCCTTGTTCGCTCTCGTTCTCCCCCGCCGACTTCAGAACCCACACGGGGAATTAACGCAGCGGAGACCGGCGAGAGTGACGAGGCGGGGGCCTCGTCTTGAGGGGGACTCTGAAGAGGGGGCGCCGGGGGTAAAAACAACAGCCATCACAGGAGCAGCGTGTGGAGCACTCAGGCGCATTTGGGCGCCATTTGCGAGAGTGCGTTCATGTGCGCGAGCCTCCATTTCCCAGCCCACATGATGCTGGGAGAGTGTAAAAGTGAATAAAGAAGGCTAATCGTTATTCCTTTCTCGCCTCAGCTTCCTTAAGTCTAGCATCGTGGCAGTACGGTACACTGCCTAATAGCTGCGGATCATGCCGGCACCAGATTGACTTGAGACGTTGAGTGCCATCGCGCCGCTGTTCCTAACAATCCCGATATCAAACACGATCCCTCTTACTTCCTGCCGGGCCGCGTTCACATCTCTCGCTGCGCCCTCGACGGCCTCTCAAGACAACGGAGCGAGCAGATGCTTGGCGGGCCGCACCTTAGCGCCTTAAAAGCGCCGACTAATTTCCCTGGTTTAATTCAGCTATTTAAATGCATCTCCGGCATTGTCGATACCCCCCGGGGTCGCTGATGAAAAATGATTCGTTGTTGCCGTTCTCCAAAACGCCCGCGCATCCTCTGTGCACCTCAGAGAATAACATGCAACGTCAGCCAAGTCAGTGGAATAGAGAACGTTCATTGTTTCCCAACCCCACCCCCACCCCCATCCTCGCTCTATCCTTCCTCCTCTCCCTCCTTCCTCCCTCTCTCTCTTTCCTCCCTCTCTCTCTTTAAACCCTTGACACATACGGTACATCCGGAAGACCAACACAGTGCCAGCACACTGGAATTCACATCACACGAGCGAAAAAAGTGTGTTGCTGGATTTTCCTCTCGCGCCCACAATCGTTGCCTAAGCTATTACCAGCCATCTTGACAAGCAGTGGTTGTGATCTCGCTAAGAGGAGGCTATCGGCATCTCTGTTCCTGCCGAAAGCTTAGCGGGCAAGGCATCCCTAATCTTCCTACAGACCATTTCAATTCCTAACAAAAGCGTAGTTTTTTTTCTTAACATAGCCTCCAGTAATACAATTTCAGTTGGATAGGGAAGTCTTTCAAGGTTGTACACTATCTAGTGAAGGAAGCACTCTGTGTAATGGAATGAAAGTATGTTACGTGAGCGCTATTGTAAACATGTTGTAATGTTGTCGTGTGTGTGATGATCGGTACTGTATGGCTGTGCAGGCATTGTGCCTGCTCCACTCCCAGACCAAACAATGTGTACTCCAATCGTGTTTGGAATCCCTTACTACTGTACGTGAAGCGTGGATTTCCTCACTGATATTTCAAATACCTGAGAGGAGTCTAACAGTGACTGTGGTTGTCTTGGCGATGGCTTCACTTTCTTCAGAGACGACAAGTTGAGGTGAATTGCTCGACACTTAATTGGATTTCCAGGCCCCACGCGTGGTTCATGAAAGCCCCAAACTATGGAAGAGTCACCGCAGAGTGCTTCACGCCTGTAATCGTACGAGCAGCTTCAGGTGGTCATGTTTCAAGGGAGGGACCTACAACTTGTTCAATGTTTCTTTCCAGCCCCTGTGAAATTGGTCGAATTCATCTAGCGGTAATTGTAAATAATCTCTCAGTGTAACGCTAGGAGTTCACTTTTGAAATCGTTCCCTCTGACATGAAGTTGAAACGGATCCTTGGGCCACCGGATCCAAATGATTCTTTCAGCGGGATTACAGGCAGGCTTTGTTTGAGTTGGGGTTGGACGTGAGAGAGAGATTGTTGATTTACTGCGGACTCTTCTGGCACTTTGAGGCCTGTGTTTTGGAGGGAACACCCCCCACCACAGTGATCCCCACGCCGCGCAACTACACAGGAATGCATATTCAATAGCTCACACCGGGCCATTCTCTTAACTGCCGGCAAACAAAAACAATCGCATTCTTCTAAGGGTAGCTTCTCGTTCGGAGGGGAAGTGATTCAAAGTGATGTTCCCTGAACACTGCATGTGGCCATGTCTTGTTTGGAGTCATTCACATTCCGAGTTAATTGCGGTACTTGTTTCGTTTCATAAACTCTGGACATTGAAGTTCCAGGACCCCCCCCCCACGCACACACACACACCCACACACACTGATTGTGCGGTGATGCTATGCTGATAGCTTTGTTCTCTGCTTTGGATAACACTGAAATCTGTCGTATCCATCAGTTAAGTATCGTTGCGCTCCACACATTAGCGAAATTGCGTTGTTGTCATAGCCATGCTTGAAAGTATGCCACGGTAATGGCCTAAGATAATGTGGAAAATGGACTCTTTCCAACGGCTAGGCTAAGTGCATGATGGCAAGTAACCCTCCCTCGTTATTGAAGGTGGATACGTCAAACAAACGGCATTGCATTTGTTTGTGTTTGGATGCGGCGCCATGGTGATCCCCGGTCCGAGTTTCTGGCTGAGGGCGCTTTTCATTTGAATACTGCCCTCGTCCCCTCCTTAAATAAACAGCAGTGGCGCGTTTAACACAAGCTGTTGATCACTCCGCCTCTCATCCCATTATGATTGGAACACAGCATCGCAGAGCTGCGTGCGTTCGTCGGGAAAAACATCCTGCCTCCAACAGCTGTGCGGCTTGTTCAGTGACTTTATTTGTTTCCAGTCAAATAAGCTGAGCTCCCTCCCTCCCCCGCCTCCCTTCCCCCCCTCCTCAGTCTGTAGGTTTCCTACGTGTTTGTTGTCACTCTGCCGGCTGCTGAAGAGGAAGGGGGAGGGAGGGGGAAGGGGGGGGTTAAGTGGGGAGGAGTCCGGCTCTACCTGTGTAGAATTGAACCCTCGAGAGTCCCCACTCATTGGCCCAGGCCCGCGGTAGCCCCACCCCCGCCAACCCCAACCCCCTCAGGTGTAACTTAACACCTGTGACTTCACATGTCGAGATTGGCTCTGCCTGGGCTGGCCCTACTCAGAGGGCTATTCACCGCCAACCCAGGAGGGATCGGCACCACTGACCCCGGCAAGACTCCCCCCCCCACCCGACACACACCCGCCCCCGCCGGAGGGACCTGAGGGCGGCCACACAGCCAGAGGGGGCCCCTGCTTTCAGACGAGTCCGACCAGAGAAGCAGAGTCAGCTCAGTCTTCGTTCCCACTCTCGCCCCTCCACCTGCAGCAGCCCAGCCCCAAACGGCCCCGGCTTCCCTGCTTCCCTGCTTCCCTCTCTCTCTCTCTCTCTCTCTCGGAGGCGGACGATCTGAAGCGCTCTGCTCGGGGAGCTCGGACCCAGAATGTGATGTGCCTTTGAGGAATAACCAAAGCCTTCAAGCAGACTTTCCAAGACTTTCTTCTTCTTTTTTAATTTTTTTTGTTCATTTTTTGTTGTTGTGGAAGGGATCTCTAGAGCTGTTTACTTTGACTTTGGATTTGATATGGGTAAGTGGACCTCTTAACCCGTGGCTGAAAAGTTTATTTCTTTCTTGGGTCTAACGTCTTTTGGGACTGAAAAACGTACAATTCATGATGAAAACAGTTTATGGAAAGGAATGACTCTAAATGACCAACTGGAAGTCTGGCTGGATATGAGTATGTTTGAGGTAGACTGCTGTAATTCTCTGTAATCCTGGTCTTAAATGTGTTGATTAGCGGTGATACCACCAGCGCACGACCACCTGGTTCACTTGACCCCCCCCCACTCCCCCCTCCCCCAAACACACACACACACCAACACACACGCACATACTCAGCGCAACACAGCTTAAAGCATCCCTCAAGTGTGTGCCTGGAGCTCCCAGTGTTGCGGTGGTGTCACCCCGAGGGTTCGAGTCTCTCGCATTCTTCCCCTCGCCTTTGTTCTCTCACAAGACCACTTTCAAAACTGGAAAAAACAAAATACGTATTCTGGATGTGTTATCTTCTTAATTTGCTAAGTGAAGGCACATTTCAGAGGAATTCATTTCCAGAACAGTCCTCGCTTCTGTTGCTGTAATTATTCTCAAGAGACCGACAATTATTTTCTTTAAATTCTTTTTATTAGGATTTCTTTTTTTGGGGGGGAGTGAGTTTTTGTTTTAATGAGTGAGTTTATTTTGTGAATAGAAAACTCTCACTGAGAGGTCATGCATTGTACATGCAGTGGATGTATGACTGTTGCAATGCTGAATGAATACTTTATTAAACCTACATTATTAAACCAAACAGGCAAACCAGAGGTGTCCCATTGTGACAGGTCGCCCTGAACAAGCTTGTCTGTCTTACTTTGTTCATCGGAGAACGGTGGACCTCTCTGGGGAGCGATTCCATTTCAGCCTGATAGGCTTAGGTCTTTCAACTGGGACATTGTCCACCGCCTAATCCCACACTACCTCCATAGTCTCTTAGTCATTCATTTAGAGAAGTCACCGTTCACCTCTGTCTGGCTGGCCTACATGTTGCTACACCTTGCTCTCGGGGCCGCGACACACACAGGAAGCCCCCCCCCCCCTCCTTCCCCCACCTCCCCGCCCCCGGTCGCCCGTGCCACAGTATGAAAGCAGCGAAAGAGAAAGGGAAGACGAAGGGGAGAGAACAAAGAGAGATATTATGTCTCCGAGCAGAGAGGGGAGGCGAAGAAGGTTTCGGTGAAGTCTGAACAGGCAGTGGGTGGGGGGGGTTGGAGAAGTCCATCTACACCACCACATCCCCCTCGAGATGGGCAGCTCAGCTGGGCCATTGTTCGCTGCCTCCCAGGGTCTTCACCTTAGCGCCGGAGGATGGCTCCCCCCCACCCCTCCCTTTCCCCCTCCTACCCGTTGACCCTCACATTCTGGGCTTAACGAGAGGTGAGGGTGGGGGGGGGGAGAAGGAGAAGAAGGGGGTCTCCTGCCTCCTCCCTTAAGCCCCCCCTCCTCCGTCACCCCCCCCCCCCCCCCCCCCCCCCCCCCCCCCCCGGCGTCCGCAGTCTGCCTCGGCCGGCGCCACACGTTGGAATCCGAGAAAGGGCTTTGCTCGCCGCAGGTTAATTGCCTCCGAGATTCCGACGCTAATGGAGCTAATCCCGTCTTTGTGCGGGTTCGCGGACTTGAGCTGTTTACGCCCGTTGTCGTGTCCTAGCGGATATTCATTGATTGTTGTGGAAGCGGTTGGTGTGTCCTACCTCAGAGCCGCTGGTGAGAGCAGTCGTCTGACGAAAACAAAAGACACGCGCGCTCGGCCCGCAAAGGCTCTCACACTTGAGCACACGGCCAAAATGCACGCACGCGGGCATAACGCAAACATACACACACACACTGACAAGCTCTACCTAGTATAGATTGTAGCCCAGGGTTTTATGGCTAACATTTTATCACAGTTGGACGTGCATCAAACCCAAGCTCCCGTAACACCAGTAATTTGGTTTCCTTATGAAGGGGAGGATTTCTGTTTATTTTCTCGTCTCTTTGAAGTGGGGATTCAAAGTCCTTTCCTCCACGGCAAGCTTTAGAAGAGGAGTTCAAAATAGATGGAATTTAATTACTGTTTGATTCTCGAGCTTCAGTTGCTTCGGGTGTCACCCGGAGATGGTGCCTGTGTGTGTGTGTGTGTGACCTGGGGTAACTTAATCCCCCTCAACCTCAGCTCTTTGTGTGGCCACGTTGTGACATTTGAAATGCTGGTCATCTTTGCTCCGTAATCTTTCCTTCTATGGTGAATATGGTGTTTTTGTTCTGATATATATATATATATTTTTTTTTTCTTCTTCTTCTTCTTCTTCATTTAGAACCAGCACAGCGAATCTGTGCCAGCCATTTAGCAGTTAACAGGTGTATTTTCAACACTAGTGTGGCAAATTTTAATTAGCACTTCCCTCAATCCTTCGACTCTCTGAGGCCCATTAAGCACAAGTATTATTACACATTCTCGGCTACCTTATTGATCGGCGGAATGTCGCGTTCGAATCCTCTGTAGTATTATGGGATGGAGGGGGGCTCTGGCTGCTTGCTCTCTGTCAAAGCGTCTGTGAAGCTGTGGGGGGTCGGGTCCGCCCCGGGTCGACCGGTGCGCAGACTGGAGCTCCGGGGACGAGTCCGAACACGTCCTCCGGAGGCTGCGCAGGTGGAACCCGCATGACTGTTGTGACAGGGGTTATAGCCTGAGACAGGCTCGACACACCTACTGCTTCACAAAGCAGAGGGGCCAGGACCCAGGAAAACCCAGTTGACGAAAGAAAAGAAAAGGAAAAAGCGGCAAAGAATCTTGTCACGGGTCTGCCCAGCGTCCGTGGATGCGGAGACGCGTTGTGTGTATCAAACTCTAAAGGCCACCTCGCCCTGTGATCGAACAAAACGTCCTCCTTACCAATGTTTTATGTTGAAGTATGCTAAGTGGAGATGGCGTGGGGGGGGGGGATCGTTGGGCTTTCGGTGACACCTCGGTGGCGTCGAAAGCCCGCGTGGGTGACGTCCGTGTCACCGGGACGTGACACAAGCTTCCCGGAGGGACACCGAGAAGGGAATGTGTCACTCCGTCTTTCGCACGTCCCCGGGACACGGTCGGATGGGGGAAAAGGCCGTGACATGGTAGGGTTGAGCGAGGAGAATTAGCTGGGGTGGATTGATTATGAACCCGGTCGAGCGCCCAGCTGTCGTGGCTGGAAATGTCAACGAAAAGGCCATGTCCGTGGCCCGATGGGGGTGGAGGAAAGAAAAAAAATCCAACAGCTGTCATAGCCGAAGAACCAGATTAGACTATAGCACCTTTTGACACCAACACACCTCATGACATGGTATTTGACCGAACAGAACATGACATGTCCGGCATGACTTACTTTTTGGTGAAAGGTACACCGGTCGGAGGATGTCATGCGGACCACAACAGCAAACACACCTTGAATCTGAGCCTCTTTTTTCCCCCCTGCCTCACCCACGTACAAAGAAACGACTTTCACATGCAAAGCAGGCATAACAATTCTTTTTCGCGGCCCACGCGTGCGGTCGAATCCTCTTGGTTGCTGCTCTTACACCTCTATCTCGCCGTCCCTACACAGTGGTAGCCAAAGATTAAAAAAGGACAATTCTCCCATTGGAGAGGCATGGCACTCTGACGTTTCCCTGAGTTCCTTTTAATCGCTTCCCTTTAGTTATCACGATCTGCCACGGTGGAACACGCCGACTTGATTCGTACATTCGCCTGTGATTCCTCTCGTTTTCCTGTCCAGGTTCTGGCTGTGCACCGTGCTTTCACGGCGGCCGTCGCCGTAGCACGCATCCTTGGGGAAGGGCCAGCTCGTCTCCCACAAAGCCAGGCAGACGTCACTCGCAAAGTCGACTGTCGTTGCCGATGTCGTTTTTTGGCGCGGTCTTTTCGCCCTCGCTTTCGGGCCGGTTTCTGCGGAAACATTGCGGCGTCGAAGCAACTTCGGGTTCCTGCAGGCGAAGAGGGAAAGCAGTCCTCAGCGTTGTTTGTTCTTTGGAGCTTCATTTAAAAGGTTGTGCTGCAGCCTTCAAACATGGCTGTCAAACGCAAAATGCCATTGTCCCTCTTAGTCCTGCAGGGACTCAGTGTTTCCAATGGACTCTATATTGTCTCATGTGCAAGATGTTTTTTTTTTTTTTTCTATGTCTAAATTTGGCTTAATTTCTCCTCAGCGAGGAATAAATTAGGCAGAAAGCATTCATTTTTCACCGTAATTGATTAGGACGTTGGATGTCAGTCCTTTGGAATTAATCAAATGATTGATACGATTTGTGATTGATGGGAACACGCTTTAATCATGTTCTGCTAATGCAACAATGTTTTTTGAAGGGCATATCCTCTCGCTCTGGCAGCCGACTGACGCCTAGCGCTCCCCCTCCCTCCCCCGCTCCTCCCCCCTCCCCCCTGTGCAGTTTTCTGAGCCACTGGTAACCAAATCAAGAAGGAACCTGTCCAGCAGCTTGTGTCTGTCTCCCTACGCTGAGGAGCTGTAGACCTGCCAATCACACGTCATCTCCTACATGTGTTCTACAGCTTTCACCCACAACCTTTTACGATTGGGATTTTTTTTTATTGAAAGAAGCTTCATATTTTTCCCTCTCAGCGCTGAGAAAGAGAGAGAGAGAGAGAGAGAGAGAGAGAGAGAGAGAGAGAGAAAGGGAGAGGGGCAGGGGGAGAGAAAGATAGTGGGAACACAGGATAATGACAAGAGTTACAGTAGCTAACAACTGTCTGAAACAGAACATTGTTCTGCTGACTCTAGGTAACTGATAGTCTGAGAGTCTCTTAATCCTGTCTGGGCCAACCTGATGGAGGGCCAGAGGGAGAGGGGGGAAAGAGGGAGAGAGAGAGGAGGGGGGGTGTGGGGGGGGTAGTTAAGAGGAGTTGGGCGGCCTCTAAGGCGCACAAGCCTCTGTTTAAGAGCTGCATCCCCCATAACTCAAGTCTCGTTAAACAGTCGAGAGCGGGGAACTCATAACTGCAAATTCCGTGAAAATGAAGTTGGTTTTTCCCATTATTTTATATAGATATTTATAGAGTTTTTGGGGGGCTATATTTATATAGCTAGAGACATTATGAGGCAGACAGGAAAACAGGGAGAGAAGGAGAGGAAGACATGGAGGAAGTTGCCAGAACTGGAATCAAAGCCGTAACGGTACGTGCTCCACCCGGTGAACCACCGTGGCCGCCGTCAAGAATTTTCCAGAATGTTCTTGACAAACTCCACGTGGCCACGTGCCCAACGTGCCCCGACGGTCGCTCGTCCAGAGCTCTCGCCGTTTCCCCCTCATCCTCGATGTGTGACTTCACCTTGCTCTTATCTCTCTGGACTTTAGACCAGAACGGAAGGACGGACAGACTAAGACCCAGTAAAGCCAAGCTCTTAACGCGAGACACAGGCTCGTTCTGCTAGATTGGCTAAAGCTCTCGCTGGCGGTCTGTCACAGAGACGGCGGTGGGGTTGAAGAACTCATTAACATAGCAGAGCACTTCCATTCAGGAGGGCGTTTGAATCTCACCTCGATACTTCCACCGGGTTAATCCTGACCTTGGCTGGCTGCCCCTAGTGTCCGGGGGGGTTGATCCTTGGATAACCTACTCGACTAATAGCTTACTACCCAACGTCGATGATGTTAAACTGGATTGACGACATGATATGCAGATGTGCTAGTTCATTTTTGCAGGTATGTGATCTTGTCTGGAACTGATGCTTGATCATTAAGGATCATTTTAATAGCAGTTTGAAGTAGTGATTGCCTGCAATCTGAATTCCTTCCCCTTCAATTATGAAATGGAAATGCATTCGACCCAAGTTGAAATATTGTTCTTTGCATATATTAATATATGATCAAATATAAATTGATGACTAAATCCTAATTGAAATATTTCTCCTGAGATACTGTATGGTGATCACTGAAGCATAGATTATAATTGCAATAAAAGGATTTTGGGATATTTCTTACTTTCTTTGAAGCGCTTTCTGCTGCTGCAAATTTGGGCCCCACAAAGTAATATGTTGGCACTTCTTTTGTTGTTTAAGAAGTATTTTCAGAAACCGTAAGAGGTGTTGAATAGACCAAACATTTTCCAGTACACTTCTTTCATGTTTGTACTGGATTTCACTCGACACCTATATCTGCGCACCGTGTGAATCTCATGAAAGAGGCGAATGCGCCGCGGAAGCAATTTCTTTACTTTGTCTTTTTATTTGATTTGCTCATTAGAACTTCTGCATGATTACTACACATTTCGTTATCACTCTGACAATGTTTCGATTCTGTTTCGTCCATGTTCTGATGGTAATGAAGCTCTCTACAAAGTATTGTGATGCTAATTGGCTCTTTTGTCATGAGATTTTTTATGTAAGCCTTCTAGAGGGTCCGCTTGGTAATTAAGTTTTCTTCATGTCTACAGTGGTCCAACCATCTCTGAAAGTGTACCTGCCAGAGGGGTTTGTAAGGGTTATTGATGGCATGTCTGTGTGTGTGTGTGTGTGTAAATAGCCATGGCTCTAAGTGGCCTCACTTGCTGTCAGGGTACTGAGACTTCTTACCATATAGAGAACGAGAGCAAGAGAGAGAGAGAGAGAACACTCTAGAAAAGGGGGAAGGAGAGAAAAGAGCATTCTTCCCCGTCTGCGTTGATTCTCAATAGCTTCGGGGGGGCGTGGAGAGATCAGTGGCTCGCCCAGGAAATACCAGCACTACTCCTCCCATGGCCGAGCGTTTTGGAACTCGTTGAGCCTAAATGAGGCACGTCACCCTGCAGCTGTCGCGCGTTGTTTACGATTGGAACTCGTGGGGACGGCGTCCGTCCACATGAATGATTCGGGCGGCGTGCGACAGACTTTGGCTGTTTCGTTCGGGTTGTGACTGTACTCTGGACCACCGGTGTTTGGTCGGGGCCGGCAAGGTGGCAGGTTGGTGATGATTCGCTGTCTCCCCCAGGCTCCAGGTCCGTGGCCGTCACCATCACCCCTCTTTTTGTTCTGCTCCCTGACAGCCCCTGATGGAGATAGATGCCACCCTTTCTCCCTCAGAGAGAGGCATACAGGGTTGGGGGCCTGCCAGGCTATCAAGACTGCCACTAACCTCCCCGTCCTCAGCGTGATGGAGGGGCGTTCTGTGGGGCCTCTCTACGGGGGGGCCTCATCGAGAGCGTACGGCTCTCCAAAACAAACGACTGACAGGTCGGCGCGACCCCTGGCTGCGCGCGCCGCGGCCCCGCTACTCACCGCTGTCTCTTTAGCCGGTGACAGCCTGTTATTACTGTCACAGCGTTTTTTTGGGGGGGGCTACCAGACCCCCCCCCCCACCACCCTCCCCCTCACTTCTCTCTCTCCCCAATCCCTAAAATGGTGCTTCAAGCCATGACTCGGCTTGCTGGGCCTTCTCGCTCACCGCGGCGCAGCGGAGAGAGACTCGAGCGTCCATAGATCCTTCTCCCCCTTCATTTCAGTTTGATGCGTCGATTCATCCTGCCTTTGATTCATGTTCATCCCACGCCGCTCCCACCCGTTCTTTATTTGTTGTTGTTTACCTGTACTGCGTACGCGCTTGGCGGCGTTCCCTCTTGCTGTCGATCTGACATAGGGCCGACTCTGTGATCTCAGAGACAGTCATGTGACTTACCCCCTCTCCGCATTGTTGTGGTTGCCTTGTTAAGCGTTACTAGCAACAAGCAGCCACAGGATGTGCAACATTCTTCCCGGCTAGGAATGATTCCCAGAGCAGGTTGAAAGCTGCGAATCGAACCCCATCGAGACGGACATTTGTTCTGCAAAATGGCACGTCTTGATTGGCCGAGGCGGCTTCCCGAGTAAATTGATTGTGGAGCCTTAATGAATAAGACTGTCAGAAGCGTCAGATGAAAGTTTCGCATGATGTGATTACACTTCCATGGCTACTGTAAGGGCATCGGGATGAAATTAAATATCGCAGGGCGTCCGATAATCAATGTGCCGACCCGTGCCTCTCAGAGCAAACACATTAACGATGGACAGGACTCTGGAGGAGGGCCTATCCATCCTCCACAGTCAGACAGCCGGGAGTCTGGAGAATTGTAAAGCGATGTCTAGATAACGCAGGCATCCACACATTCGTCACTCGCACTGTTTGTTTCGGGGGTCGCTGAACTGATACCGATACGATAGCCAGAGGAATGCGACCGTTGACAGCAGTGGAAGGGCCTCCATTCTGCGCCCTGCCGTTGCTTATCCAGCACCAAGCAATGTTGCTCGAATGCCATTAAAAAGGAAGACTCCACCACAGCAAGTCTATCTATCTTTGGAATGTCAGTTTTATGATGTTTTGGAGTTCGACTTGTTGGCGGGTAATGGATTCGTTAGGCGCAGTAGCAAAGTAGACTTTCCCATTATCTCCTGGCCTGTGAACGGTTTTATGACATCAGTACTCACTAACTGGGCCCTGCTGAAAGCTGTGCATGTATGGATTAGCTGTTAGAAGCTTGCGTGCGTGCGTTTTGCCTCACTCTCCCAACTCAGCACATCTGCCCGTATTTACAATGAAGGGATAAAGAGAATGATACATGTGTTGCACTCCAGGCACTATTTGACAAACATTAAACACTTTTACTAATATTGTGTCATGGCTGGGTTTCTGCCAGCGCATGATTTGCTGCAGCTAATATACCAACTTGCGTTGGCTTACAGTTTGGATCCTATTAGATGGTCATGAATCTCATTGTTGCTTGAAAATATATCACCCCCGGAAATAGTTGAGCAAGGCGGAGCTGGCAGTAATATATTACACCGGCTGACCACAACGCCCTATCCCATCTTCATGTTTTGTCAGAGCAGCAGTCTACCGCGCCGTCATGTAAGGACTCGCGCGCGTTTTTCGAACCCGCCATTAATCAGTCTGAATGTTTGAGTGAGTATCTAGACAGCCGTTCATGCCGTGCACTCGCACCCTATACATGGGTAGGGAACTCGCTGAAGCTTCATGGGGGTTAGCAAAGGGGGAAATGTTGGCCGATGCCGAATGATTAACAGTGACACGCTCCCCGGGGTTTTTTTTCTCTCCCTGCGTCCAATTAGTCTCGACAGACTTTCACTTCCTCTTAGTGTGTTGTGTACGTTGTCTCAGTGCATTCCTAATTACGGGGATTTGTCACAAGCTTTCGGCTGAGAGGACCTGAAATTGGAGACCCTTAAAGTTCCGCGGTAAGACAGTTTGTTTGGGCTGGGAATCGTCAGACCGGGCCGCTGGAGTCTGCTGTGGGCTCACGAACGCCTGTCGGCATTGATGCCCCCAGTGGAACCCTCACAGGAGGATCCCCGGCCGTCTGCTCCCCAGCCCGTCCCACATCAGATCATTGTTAGGGGGGCTTATTGATCCACGTTGGGGCCGCCCGGCCGGCATCTGGGGGGGTGGGGAAGAGATCAAGAGAGCCGTGCTGCCGGACTTGACAGGCGCCGTAATGAGGCCAGAGGGCTGGACAGGCGCGGCGTTCACCCCGCGACACAGGGATCACCTGGTAATGAAAGCCCCCTCGGCCTGTTTTGGAGGACCCCCACCCCCTGCAAGACACCACTCCCCCCCCTCCCCCCCCCCCCCCCCCCCCACACACACACACACACTGCCCTGCCACTCGTCACTCCTCACCCAACCCCCACTGTCCACCTCCCCACTTCCACCTCATTAGTGTAATCGCACCATTAACTCCGGAGCCGATACTTTGCACTGGGGGGCAAAGTTATCTCATAAATCTTTGACGAGCTTCTCGCCGGCGTGTGTTGCGACAGTACGTCCTGCGGGGCTCGTCGCTTCGCTCTCAGAATGCGTCGAGGTAAATCTCAAGGCTGCATCTGAATGCTCTCTGCGTGGGTAATTATCTCCTAGTCTTGCTAATTAGCTGGACCCAAAGCTTCTCCGTCTCCCCGGACCCAGAGGAGAAGTAATCCATTGAACGCTATCACCTCAAAGTAGGCCGGCGTTCGATAAAAAAGAAAAATAAATCACCTTTGTTTTCCCCTCAAACAGTCGCGACATTGTAAACGACTGGGTGAAAGCAATGACTGCGACTGACTTTCACTGCTGTAGTGGGTCAGAGAATAGCTGAATAGCTTTCTAACATTCCTGTGTGAAATACCAGTTCCAAAAAAAAAACCTCAGCAATACAATTATTAACATAAAACAAAAACACATACAAAAAAATATGTTTATCTTTTTTTCTCGCATCCCTGGTGTGCTGCTGTACTGGTACTAATGTAAATGGGATATGATTAAAACGATCAGGTGCATTAGAGCATACAAATCAAAGCCTTGGCTGTTGTTTGTTATTGTTAGGCCTTCTGTATTTTCCCCTCAGGCCATACAGTCTTGTTCGACGGGAAAACACACACTAATTTGGCTGGCATTATGCAGCTTTTAAATATAGCATCAAGCGTGCTTGAACCGGAGATAACATTTCCAATGTTTTTGTTTTATAAGAAGCTCAAATAAGGTTAAATACCATGACCGGAGCACAAATACAAATTTCCATCTGTCAGGCAAAATAGTGGTTTAAGTGTGTCTAGGCCTCGCAGACTTCTCTTGAGCTCTCCAATCTTGCGGTGAGTCTCTCTCATGTCTGTCTCCGTCTTCAGCAGTTTTCCCCTCCGAGGCACTGTGGCCGATGCGAATGTTGCCCAAGTCTTCCCGATAACGCTCGCCACCCTCCCACTGGTCTGTCACAACAAATTAGCAGAGCTGCAGAGCAAGACAAGGGTAGCAGGGGGGGGGGAAATGTGCTGAATGTGCCTCTTTAGGGGAGCTCTTAATCCTCGGTGTAACTTCCAGGCGCACTGGAAGCCCCTCCGCGACTCTCAAGGCCACTCGTGGGTCTGAGTGTGGGCGGAGGTGATGTACTGTTCAGTTATGTGGCACATGGCAACGGAACACAGTGGAGTCGGGAGGGGAAGGGGGGGGGGGGGGGGGGGCCCTGATTCAGGTTTTACATAAGCGTATGATTGGGTGTGTAGGTGTGCGTGCGTGTGTGGATTCTCGATGCTTCGCCGCTGTCCGGGCAGATTAGGCCCCACGAGTGGCACTTATCCGCTTAAACAAAACAGACACACGTCTCGGCCGCTGCCGGAAAAGGAAAACATTCCTGGCCCTGCTGGAGGCAGGCTGGAGGTGCCATTCGACACAACGGACCCCTCCCCCTCCCGGGCGGGGAGAGAGCGGGCGGGGAGGCCGCGTGCTCAGGTGGGAGGCGGTCGCTGTGACTGCTGGAAGGGGTTGCTCTTTGACTACTGGGAAATGATTCTGTGCAGAGTTGAAACTTAGCGTCGGTGAGCTTTTTATACAACCGTGTTTCTTGGTCGGGTCAGTGGTAGTCCATTTGAGATGATTCATTCGCAACTATTTTGGGGTGGAGCCATCTTCATTGTGTATATCCTGAATATGGCGGAATATATTGCACAGCTAGTATGAATACGTTGTCGAAAGACACCTATGCTGAAAGCAATTTTAGGAAGATGAATCATAAATGCAGCATTTTGCCCAAATAGTAAAAACAGGGATTGAAAAGGGATTTATTCTGTTACACTCAAGAAATCTTCAACTTGGTCTTGCTAGCATCTTGATTTAATGGCCTCTGCTGCATCACTTGCCATTTGATTTAAGGAGCCTGGCTACACAACACCCCCCCATACCTATGATGAACACCTATATAAAACATCATAACTCTCTCATTTTAATGGTAGTCAAATCCAAAAGGCACTGTGTGAGATTAGAAAAAATGCTTGCGAGACATGTATTATGTTCGACACGAAGCAATCAATTTGCTCGAGGGATTATGCGAGATTACACATCAAACTACCGACAGTAAAACAAGTCGTGGATGGATTTGCTCTCAAGTGGCTCTGTCGAAGCATGTCGAACTGTGGGCTATCATTTCCCTGAAAGCTTCTGATACACTTTGGTGTCTGACCGACAGCATGTTGTCTGAGATTACGCTCCAAACACCATATGATAGAACATATTCATCTGCTGTTCGGAAGTTCACGCAGGTCAGACAGACTATGCAGCATCAGCAGGTGAAAATGGCCAGAAATACTATCTCTTCACAGATTGCATTAATTTTGAGAGAGAGAGAAAGAGAGAGGTTTACTTTGAGAAAAGAGAGACAGAGGTTTATTTTGAGAAAGAAAGAGAGAGAGGTTTATTGTAAGAAAGAGAGCGAGATGGGAATTAGTATGCTAGTGTTTTTCCGTCTATCACCTTGGCACGTCACTCACGCTCCCAACGACAAGAGTCCCATTTCCAAGTCACATCCTCCCATTCCGTATTTAGGCTGCTGTTCAATGAGGCCTCGGGGAGGATCGGGGGGAAACAGCCCGATGTATGTTTCATGAGTCGATGTGACTAGATGCCAGAAGTGTGGGAGTTCTTTTTTTATTGAATCAGTGAAGCGGGAGCCGTCTGATGTGAAAGCTCGCATGAAAGGGCTATTCGTTCTCCAAAGCTGCCTCAGCGGCGGCGCCGAGCTGTTGACGCCGTGAGATGCTTGAAACTCCCCAAAAACCTCCCTTTGTCTTCCCCCTGCTTCCAGCTCCCAGGCTTACATCATGACATGTCAGAATGCTTGGAAAACCGTTTCGCGACTATCAAACATTTGTTTGGTCTGTAATTGCTAGGGTTTGGGAGTCTCAACCATGGGGGGGGATTTAGATGTTGTTGAAATGAGGGGAATGCTGGGAAGCGCAGACAGAAGGGAGGTTTTTTCATCGTTGTTATCAGGTTGAACGGGAGGTTGTTAGCTGTGAAATCCCTTAAAAGTAACCTAGGAGCACCTCCAATGGCAAATCAATGAACGTTGTGTTCTGAACAAATGTATATATACCACTGTATGTTCTCCAGAAGCTCAAAGACATTCTATTGAAGAAGAGGTTGGTGGGTTTACCATCCCTGGCTGGTTCTGTTTGCATGACGAGCAAACATTCCGCCAACGCTCTCTCAGCAGAGCACAGGGTTTTTCCCCTCTGTCCGTTTGTGGTGGACAAAGGAAGGGAAAGCACAGCTCTCCCCTGTCGTTAGTTTGTGTGCCGAGGCAGAAGGGAGTGCTACGCAGCCAGGGGCGGAGATTGACGCGGCCCCTGGTCACCTACCAGCGTCCTGGTGGTGGTGGTGGTGGGGTCAGAGTTGTGTAAGCATTGTGCTGCACAGCCCCCCTTCTGTTCCATGGAACGAGTCTCTCTTGTAACTTCCCGGGGAGAAAGAGAAAATGCAGGGCCAGAAGTCACTTCCCGTCAACTGGGTATCGACACGAAGCCCATTAGAGGAGCTGGACTTGCCTCAGCTCTGTGGAAAGTTTGGTCACATAAGTGTGGTACCGACGTTTCGCAGCCATATTAAAGACTTGCGGCAAAAAGTTTGGTGTTATTGCTGTGTAGTGGAGTTTTTGTTGTTGTTTACTATCAGATATAGCAGTCTACGCAGCATATATCCTCCCATGCGCTCTGACTAAAGACTGAAGACAGGCTAATTATTTGCGAAGAGTCATGGGGGTTATGCGTTCACCTTCTAGCCTTGGACTGGCTACCAAACAAACACCTGTGTCAAAGATGGCAGTGCAGCTACCATTGTTGTTTATGTTTGGTGTCCAGGCAATGGCAGCAAAGGAGAGTGACGTGAGCTTGTATGGCTTGTGTCACCGAGTGACGCGGTGCCTTTTGTTATTCGACGTTCATTTGTCAAAGGCAGGTGCTCTCTGTTGTTCAAAAATGACTAATTGGCATGGTTACATTTATTTCGTCCAATGTGGTTATATCACAGATACAGCACACACACACACACACGTCAGTCTGCAGAAGTCAGTGTCTGTGGAATAATGATTCATTCCATGGATTCTTCCTTCATAGCTCTCACACCCTGGGTCCTCTCACGAAAAGGTCAGAGAGACATGTTGATCACAGGCTGAACTGCTCTGTGATGTTTTTTCATATCTATTTTTTCACTGGATTGCGGCCTTGTGACAAGTCACAACTTATTCCCACAGTTGTTAATAATCGTCAACCTTTCAGGGTCACCTGAAAAAGCTTTTGGTTTGACCAAAGAGTCCTCGTGGTAGCTTAGCAAAAGTAAGTCACGGTGGGTCAAAAAAGCCGCTGTCAATTGTCTTTGCGCCTGACTTGAACATCAGTGATGTTATAGCAACACAACACTCAAGGTTTCAAATGTTCCCCAGTATTGTGGACCTGACACAATTTGTAAGTTTAACAATTTCCTTTTTATATCCCTTGATAGCCTGGTGGGAGGGGAGAAATCTGTTACCCAGTCGGTGAAAGTGCTCAACCGTGTGACAATAACACCCTGTATCATTTTTTTCCTCTTCTTCTTCTCTGCTAGGTGTTACTCTATGATCGTGTGAGCTCTTAGCCAATCAGTGGGAGCCTTGGGAACCGAGGAGAGCGTGTGAGCAGTTGGACCATGGTGCTCAGTCACACACGGACCTCTCCCCTCTCCAGGGGAGCAACTCTTCTCCTGGTTCTGGCCAGTCTGGTGCTGCTGGTCCGCGCAGACAGTGAGTGACACAATCTTTTCGGCCGCCGACTGACTCACTGTGTAGCGCTCAGTTGTAGGATTGACTGTATGTTTACTATGAATGACTAGCCAGTCGACTAGAAAACCAGTAAGTGTCCGGGATCGAAATGAGCAAGGGCGTTTTTCAAAATCAGGAAGTTGAAGAAACTCAAAAAGGTCATACCCGCGTGAACTCGGCAACTGTTTGTTTGAATTATTGCCTCCCCGCCACGCAAACAGAAATTAATGGTGCGTGTTATTTCAGTCAGTCAGCAGTGCCGTTGGCTATCTGCGGGAAACAGACACTTCTCCCTCCTGCAGGGGAATATAGACAAATATATTGGACTGCCGTTCGGTCGTGTGAAGGTGAAGAAGCACTGGAACATTCCGGAGCCTTTCTTAGGTGTCTTTGTGTTTGTCCTGAAGCCTGAACACGGTCATGGCCTCTCCCTGCTCCAAGGTTCCCCTCCCCTCAAACGACCTTCCCTCATACCTCATGGGTCAGGATGTTGCCCTGTCCTCTCTGTGTGTTGTGTGTTCAATCCACGCGCACCCTCCCCCCAAGACACACACACACCCACACACCCACACAAACACTCTCTACAGGCACTGAGGTATTGTGTGGCTTGGAATGTGAATGGTGCCTCTTTGTTGTCAAAACGGGTTAGGGCGAGCAACCTCAACAAGTGGCTCTGCTTAGGCATGATCCACAACGGACTGTCGGACGGTGGTGTGGTCAGGTAGAAACGAGAGTCCCATCAGGGAGTCTCGAGGACGACGGGGGAGGTCAGGACCGTGTGGCGTGGAAGCTGAACCCGTGAACCAGACGAGCTAATGCAATCACGGTGCTTGGGTTTCTCCCGCGAGAGACGCATATGAAGCCTGCCGTACCCCATGCTCCCATTACTCAAAACCGGAAAGAGGGGGGGGGGGTACTCTGTCTAATGAGCACAACATGCCTCGCATTAAACTGGGGGGGCGAGGAGGATCTTTAATGGAGGAAATTGGTTAGTCGGCGAATGGATTTCCTGGTTGCGTCTGGGAGGCAGACTGGATTAGAGTGTTTTGAATACTGCCAGAGCCTTCGTTTGGTGCTCATGGTAACTGCATATCAAGAAGTCATCATGTGAAAGGAGTTGAGAGCCTTCAGGGAACATTTCTATCCACGCGAGCAGAACCAGAAGATTTTAAAATAGCAGGGCCTGTCAACCAATCAGACCCGTTCTTTCGCAAAGAAGGTTTCTGACTGCCTGGCACCTTGGTTTGTCGCTTTCGTTGTGATGCGCACAAACATTGAAGTCATTAACCCAGGTTAATGGCCTGTTGATGTGTCAAGTCTAGACCGAGGATAACCTCGATCCTGGTTGCCTCATCTCTTGTTCTCCAATCACTGAAACACAATAAAAAAATAAAAATAAAATATTGTAAATGGCTAGATAAGGACTGGAGTTTTATTTTATTTGTATACATTGGTCCAAAATCTCCAACTAAACAAGAGGTAGTTGAACCCTATGAAGGGGGCAATGTACCTGATCAACAAGTCACTTATCACCCCCAGCCGGTGTTATGGCAGCAATAAACACTTGGCTTGTGTCGTTCCCCAGATAGGAATGTGTAACACATCACAGGGCCGTTGAGATACGCTCTACTCTCTCCCTGTCAAAACAAGGAACATCTTTCGCACCCTCCGTGCGCTCTCCTTCTCATTGTAGCCCACGAGCGCACGTGCACGCGGCGGTATGTTCCCTCCCGAAAGGAGATTTTGCGACTCGCCGAGGGAGCGCGCGCTCTTTGATCGATCGGTTCCCACGGCGGAGATGTTTAGCCGGGGGCTCCCGCCGCCCCGCTCGTTTCATGCGAGAGGGAAGGGGCGGAAGACGGGTTCGAGCGCGTCCTCCCCCCGCCCCCTGCCCCCCCAGCCGGGGCGAAACAGTCACCGTCTCCCTTTCCTCTGTGTGAATATTTGCGGATCGGTCCCTTTTCTCTCTTCTTCCTCCTCCTTCTTCTCCTCCTCCTCCTCTTGCCACGCAACGGCGCACACTGATTGTGGGAAGTCTTTGTGCTCGGGCCTCCCCTGGGTCACATTCGCATGATGATCCGCAGAAGTAGAATCTTTTTTTCTTTTCTTTTTTTTTTTGCTTGCTTTCTTTCTTTCCTTCTCCTTCTTCGTCTCCTTGGTCTCTTCTCTTTGTTTCCCTCTCTTTGCCTTTCAAGTCGTTGTTCTATCCTTTCCCCAGACTTGTGTGGGAGGCAATTCTGAGAGGACCAGAAGAGAACATTGTATTATTTATGATAACAAACATGGCTGCCGGGGTGGCCTGCGCGTCCGGCCCTGGAAACGGAGGTCCCGGTGATGCAGTATGTCACGCGATGACTGAGCATTCAGTCAAAAGACCGATGATACGTTTTCTTTTTTTTTTCGCCGTGAAATAACAGATCCGTTTATCACGCGCGACGGCTCCTTCCTGGTCCCTTCACGACAGTGCGACAGCTCAGATGTTGCAGCTGTTCCTGACCTCCGCCAGTTGTACAGACACACAGCTCCATCAAGCTGCTCTCTCGGAGCTGCGTCCCACCCTTCACCCACCAACCGCCTGCGCCCCGAGGCTTCGCAGAGCCTTCCTGTGCAGGGGGATGGACTGCCTCTCTTGTTATCTCGTAAGACTACAGGAAAAAAGAGGGATGGAGTCCCTCAAGGCCTTTGGAGGGGCGTGGGGGGGGGGGGGGGGGTACAAGGGCAGGCAGCCCCAGATGTGTGCTTGGGGAGGAGGCGGAGGAAGATGAAGAGAAGCTTCCATAGCAGCAGTGTGTGCCCCCTCCCCTCCGGGGGGGGAACCGCTATTGGATTCGCAGTGTCTCGGTTGATCCCAGGCCTAATTGACAGGAAGGGGAATTGATTGGCCGATTGGAACCTACGCGGATCCCAGCACGAGGCAAGGACGTCCTCCCTGCTCTCTCAGGCCACCACGGCCGGGGGCCCCGGGCCGTTTTCCCTCCCCCCTCCCTCGTTTTCCACGTCCCCGAGGATGTTTGGATCCCACATTTGCATATCAAAGTTCCGTTAAAGCCCCGTTAGAATATTCCGGAGGCATAAACAGATATATTATGCATAGTGGTAAAGCCGGTCCATGCAACGCTCCCAGGCAGGGCTGGCACTGGCACCTCTCCGTACAAACAGGAAGGGCAACTTGCAGAACAGGAGTCAATCGCTCATTAAAGAGAGCGTCACCTTTCGATAAGCCTTAAATCCCGCCTGTATAGAGTCTACAGCACTCCCCCCCCCCCCCCCTTCCCCGACAGGAGAATATACTTCTCCGAAGCCGAGCGGGAGTCGGGGGCGACGTCTGAAGACCAGCGACAGACCTGGTCCGTTCCACAGTCTGGACTGCATGGATCCAAGGCCCTCTGCTGTACCAGGATGCTGGATACAGAGCAAGATCGTGTCCTCCCCCCCCTCCCTCCCTCCCCCCCCCACCTCCCATGACAGCTGCTCCCCATCTCTCCTTGACACTGGCTGTTGGCGGTCATGTATGTATCATCTCCCCTCTGACCCCCCCCCCCCCTCCCCCCCCCACTCGCCGAGCTCCACGGCCGACAATGCTGTCAGACGAGGAACGCCGGGCATCTGGCAGGTTTTTCACGTATTAGAAGGCGAGGCGGGCTGGGAGGGGCGGGCTGGGAGCGGGGGGGGGTGTGCTTGTGCTGGAGAAGAAACGAAACGGCCAGAGAGACTGCACTCGTCTCTCCCCCCTGCCCTTCCCTGAAGCGCAGTCTCTCCCCTCCCCTTCGCTGCACAGTATCCTGTCGCTCGCATGCGCGTTTCCCATCCAGACGCGCGCCAACGTGCGAATCGAAGCGTCTAGCTATAGATTGAAAACCTGTTTACCCGCCGACCCCAAGTGTGTGTCGAGCAATTATTTACGATGCGTATACCGGAGGATTCAACGCCATCAAGCCAGTCAGCCCGTTCATGTTCAGTTCATCGAATTCATGTCTCTTCAAATCCCTTGTATAATGTATGTTAAATATGCGGATGACTCAGGTGGCATGTTTCAAAATAGGATCGTCGTCGTTTACAAGTTGACTTTATCTTCGTTTATTCCTGTCCATTGTCTTGAATGAAGGTGTCGCCATAGTCGGGCCTGACACTTTTTCATTGAGCTGTGGGGTGCAACGTGTACAATGGGATGTCGTGTTTTTCGAACACCACAGCATTGTGTACATTTCTTCATACGCGGAGGTGCGGCCTTTCATCGTGGAGATGATAACGTCCCTCTACGCAGCCAAACCACCACCTCCTCCTTTTACAGCGAGGCTCATCTTCATTATTGAACGACTCCGTTTGAAAACTCGCCTCTGTTCTCCGCCCGGTTCCAGCCGATACGATGGGCGGTTTGACGGGGAGACGCTAATCTGTTTCTTCCTGGATGTGCCCGTTTAGCGGGATACGTCGAGGGCGGGGCGGCGTTTAGCTGGAAGGCTTGCGAGCGAGGATTCCCGATTGTTTACGTGTCACTTTGACGGATCAGAGGGGTGATTTGCATGGCCGCTCAAGCCCCGAATCTCCTCACCTAATGAGACTTTCGAACGGAGGAGATACTTTTTGTTGGAAACTTTTGTCATTCGTCATTGTGAAAACACCTTTGAAAACACAGCTCCCCCGACCCGCCTCGCACAACGTTTGACTATCTGGCTGTCTGCCTAGACAACATTAAATTCAGGTTACTTGAGCCCCAAATGAGAAAAAGGAGGCCTGTAGCACCAGTGGATGGTGAGGAATCACAATGAGACAGGTTGTAAACTAAAAGAAGCCTTTCAGATGGGGGTTTAGGTGCTTTGGCCAGGGAGAAATGGCAATTGGTGATGTGCACACACACACACACACATTTTATTGTGCACACACGCACACACATACTGCACACGCATGCGCACACACACAATCCAGAGCTCTGGACATTTTAGGCATTCTGAAAATAGCTTGTGCAATTCCTGACCCTAAATTACAAAGCTTTTATAGTGGGATGAGGCAATCTCCTAGGACTTTGAGTCAATGTAAATGCAACGGTCAATACATCAATGTTGCGTCCCTACCGGACTGTAGCCTATTTGTAAACCTTAGAGCCCAAACAAGCTGTTAATGGGCTACCCTGTCAAACCAGAAGCCACTCCCTACCTGCCAAGCACTTACAGCTGGGTTTAATAGCGGTTGTGTGAAAGCAGCATTTCTGCAAGGGTGAAGGGTCAAACGCCAGAGTAGAGCAGGCATACGGGAAAGGCTCCTCGAAAACGACCACTCGGATCACTGCAAAGTACAGAGATCAAGCCTCGTTTAAACAGCTAAACACACACGGGAATGGCAGGTGACACCCATAAGCAAGAGAGGAGGCAATTGTCAGCGGGTATTGTTTGTCCATACGGCGCTTTGCAATCGCTTTGTGGTGATTATGCCGTCTCCCAATGGCCTATAGAAGTGGGTTCTTTGTTGGTGCGCTGTTCACCCATGTGCACCTTGGCAAAACATCCCCAAGAGTCTTTTATTATTTTCCCGGGCCGACTGGGCTGTTCATTGTTCTAGTTCTGGTGATAATCCTCCTGTGATTGCCTCCGCCTCTCTTTAGATTTCTTTTCTTTTATAGCAAGGAGCAGTAAAATCCAATTCTGCGAATCCCGATAAATATCGCGAAAAGAACAAGGGCTTCGTTATCAGACGCTCTCCAGACGAGTTCGTAATCATTCACACGCAAACCCCGCACACCTTTGTCGGCAGTTCAGGTAGGAACCATCGACTGCTGCTGGCTTTCATAACTAACAATCGCGCTAGTCACCCACACGAGCGTTTCACCACCAAAACTCGTTTGCCATCCAGCAACATTGATAAGGCCGTCAAATCTATTTATTGTCATGTGGAGAGGAGAGTCTGTTTGAATGGATGGGCAATTGGAAGCCCTGATGGCAATGTGTTCAACAATCCTGCCTTTCTGCTGCGGTTTCTGAGAGGTCCATTACTTTAATGCACTTCACAATGGGAAAGGAAAGGCCTGGGTAATTTCAAGTGGGCTTTATCTCAGTCAGACCTTCTCTTCTACTGAATAATTCAGCCAGCCCTGAGAGAGAGAGAGAGAGAGAGAGAGAGAGAGAGAGAGAGAGAGAGAGAGAGAGAGAGAGAGAGAGAGAGAGAGAGAGAGAGAGAGAGAGAGACAGACAGAGACAGAGTTTGTTGTTTAGAAACTTCCAGAAGACCAAACCTCGCTAGCGTGCCTCCACCATGGGCCCTCCCATCCCACTCCGGTATCACAGCCCCCTGGACGGTGCACAGTGGAGCTCTCAGCTCTCCACCCAGCTCTGAGAGCCGAGGTAGAAACCCTTCTGGTGTCCGCTTGGAAGAGATACCTCCTCACATGACCAGGCCCACCAGCCCTGGACATCTAAAGGACATTTTGGGGGGGGGGGGGGGGGGGGGGTTCTACAAGGTTGTTTTTGTTTTTTTGTGTTGGCCATACCTAGTTGGTGTTGGTGGACTGCAGGTGTGTGTTGTTGACAGTAGGCAGGACAGCTGCTCCTCTAACACC